>NW_009719802.1:46991-51737 GCF_000703405.1 Apaloderma vittatum
TCAAGGTCTCTCTGGATGGCATCTCTTCCCTCAAGTGAGTCCACGGCACCACACAGCTTGGTGTCCTCGGCAAACTTACTGAGGGTGCCCTCAGTGCCATTGTCCATGTCACTGACAAAGATATTGAACGGCACTCAACTCAGAACAGACTCCTGAGGAACACTGTTTGTCACTAGTCTCCATGTGGACTCTGAGCCGTTGACCACAATTATCTGAGTGCGACCATCCACCCAGATCCTTATCTACCGAGTGGTCCACCCATCAAGTCCATGTCTCTCCATCTGAGAGACAATGATGTCATGTGGGACAGTGTCAAACGCCTTGCACAAGTCCAGGAAAATCACATTCATTGCTTTTCTCATGTCAACCAGCGCTGTAGCCTTGTCATAGAAAGCCACCAAATTAGTGAGACACAATTTGCCCTTAGAGAAGCCATGTTGGCTGTCACTGATCACCTCATTATTTTTTATGTGCCCTAGTATAGCTACCAGGAGGATCTCTTCCATGATTTTACCTGGAATGGAGGTGAGGCTGACCGGTCTGTAGTTCCCTGGGTCTTCTTTGCTTCCCTTTTCTTTAAAAATAGGGGTTATGTTTCCCTTTTTCCAGTCTGTGGGAACCTCACCAAACTGCCATGACTTCTCAAATATGATTGCTAGTGGTCTAGCAACTTCAGCTGCCAGTTCTCTGAGGACTCGTGAATGTTCTTTCTGGACTCAAGTCTCATAGAATTGTGCACCTTCAGGTTCTCTAGGTGTTCCCAGACCTGATCTGCTCCTACCCTGGGTGGTTCTTCATTCTCTCAGACCCAGCCAACCCCCTCTGTGACTTGGGTGGTGTGGATCAAGTGGTTACCGGTGAAGACTGAAGCCAAAAAGTCATTGAGTACTTCAGCCTTCTCCATATCCTCAGTAACCAGGTCACCTGTATCTCTCTGGAAAGGCTCCACATCCTCTCTTTTCTTTTTCTTTTTTTTTTTTCACATACCTGTAGAATCCTTTTCTGTTATTTCTAATGTCCCTGGCCAGATTTGATTCCATCAAATTTACTTCATAAACTTCAAATTTTCTAACCTAGTTTCTAGTTTCACAAGCAATCTCCTTGTAATCATCCCAGGTTACCAGCTCTTGCTTCCACCCTTTGTGGATTCCCCTTTTGTGTTTGATTTTTGCTAGGAGTTCCTTGTTCATCCATAAAAGTCTCCTGGCATTTTTGCCAAATTTCTTCCTTTTAGGGGTGCAGTGCCTTTGAGCTTGGAGGAGATGATCCTTGAAAGTCAGCCAGCTTTCCTGGGCTCCTAATTCCTCCAGGGCTTTGTCTCATGGTGTGCTAACAAGGAGATTCCTGAAGAAGCCAAAGTCAGCTCTTCTGAAGCATCCCCTTCTTTGCTCTCCTTAGGATCTTAAACTTCACAATCTTGTGGTCACTGCAGCCAAGGCTGCCCATGAGCTTAACATTGCCCACCAGCCTCTTCCTGTTGGTGAAGACAAGGTCTAGCATAGCACCTCTCCTCATGGTTCCTCTATTGACTGGAGGAGGAAGTTATCATCTATGCATTCCAGGAATCTCCTGGGTTGCTTGTTCCCTGCATGTTGTCCTTCCAACTGATACTGGGATGGTTAAAGTCTCCCGTGAGGACCAGGGCTTGTGAATGATCAATGACTCCTATCTGTCTATGAAAGGCCTCATTCACTTGGTCCTCTCTGTCAGGTGAGACTCCCATTGTAATATCTCCTACCCTCCCTTTCATCCTGGCCCACAGGCATTAGGTCTTTTCGTCACCACTTGCCAGGTGTAGTTCCATGCATTCTAGCTGTTCATTGATATAGAGGGCTCCCAACATCCAGTGCCCCATATCGGTTGTGTAAGGGCAACTGGGAAAGCAAGGGAGGCCTGGAGGGGATTCACCTCCTTCCTGAGCAGGAACCTATATCCATTCCCCCCCTCTTCTTAGGGCCCCTCCTTCAGCCTGATGACAGGAAGGGAGGGGATTGTCTGCTTCTTGACAAGCCTCCACCTCTTGCATTTGCCTCAGGGTATGGTTTCACCTATGTATTTCATTTTCTCATTCTCTGTTTCTTCTTAACCGTTCCATCTCCTCTTTCAGTTCCACCACCTGGATGAGCAAATCCTTGATCCATTCACACTGCAGACAGGTAGTGTCACTGCCTTCCACCAGAACAAGCACCGGGGCAGGCACTCCCTGCAGCTGGACACCTGTACCACCGCATATTTGTATGGGATCTTCGTCTGAGTTGCCACATTTCTTCTGTCAGTGGCCTTTGGCTGTGTTATCACCGTCTGGGTCCTCTTCTGGGAGGGTGGTGCCCACTCGTTGAAGTCACCACTTAAGTTGGGAGGGACCAGTTACCACCCTCACACAGCTCGCTGTATTCTGGAGCGCTCTGCACACGTGCTCTTGCACATGGTTCTTTGAGATGGCCTCAAACGCAAGAGTTGCCGACTCTGGTTGGGTCTCTCCACTCTCCTCAGGTTTCCCTGGCTCCAGGAACCCCCTGTTTGCCTTGATCTAGTCACAGCAGTAACTGTTGCTGCTGTCTCCCTCGTCAACTAATTCGATTCTCCGCTCAGGGCAGGAGATGGACCACTTAGAGCGATTAAACCTACCTTACACACCGCCAGAGCCTCAGCACTCTGCTTTCTGAGTTGCAGAGAGCTGCAGCACCCACAGGGCACACCCCCGCGCTGTTAGCTCGCCCTGCGCTCCCTGTCCTGAGGCTTCTTATAGCCTGGTGGCCTGATCGATCAATGGTGGGTGTTGCTGGCTCTGCCCACAAGCTGCAGGACCTTGACAGCAGCAAACCTCTTTTCCTGGCTTCAAAAACACCCCCAAAAGAGCTTTTCATCAGCACTTTTTGCTTTAGATCCCTTTCCCAGGGCAGTCTTACCTGCTCTGAAGCTGCTCTCTGCAGGAATCATAGAATCATAGAATCATAGAATGGCCTAGGCTGGAAGGGACCTCAGAGATCATCTAGTCCAACCTCCCTGTCATGGGCAGGGGCGCCTCTCAACTAGATCAGGCTACTCAAGGCTCCATCCAACTTGACCTTGAACACCTCCAGGGAGGGGGCAGCCACAACATCTCTGGGCAATTTATTCCAAAGTCTTGCCACCCTCATACTGAAGAATTTCTTCCTAAGGTCTAATCTAAATCTATTCTCCTTCAACTTAAACCCATTTCCCCTTGTCCTATCAGTGGACACTCTTGTAAAAAGTCCTTCCCCAGCAAGTGACTTTAGGCTTCTGTACTCATCCCCCCAGCTCCAGAGTATGTTTCTTACTCTCTCTATTCACCTGACGTAAATTCAGCAGGTTTGTACCAACTTGAGGCTTTTCACTCGCAAGTGGGGATAGTAGAAAACCTCATAAAACTATGACAGTGAACCCTCTGTCCTGTCCTGTTGTATGGGAAAAAGAGATGTTTATGAAGTAAATCTTGCACCACTTCAGCTTAGAGTCCAATCTGCAAGATAAGTAGCCTTAGTTTTAATTTGCCTCAACAGTCTAGATTACAGCAGTTTAATTTTTCCCAAGGAACTTAATATTGCACTGGGGAGAAAAGGAAGGTGAGAACAACAGGCATCTCCAGTTTTAAGTATTTTTAGACATCCCATATAAGTTATTCCCAGTCCAAGTTTTAACTTTAATCATCCAATTAAACCAGTGGATTATAATTACTTACTTGATTGAAGGTTGGCATGTTTTAGCATGATACTCGTTGTGTTACCAGTGCTCACATCTTACATATTCCTTGAACTCCTCTAATTTTTGGTGTTGTAGTTCCTCTGTTATGAAGATTCTAAAACATACTACTCTCATTGTCTATGTCAATACTAGTAAATTAAATATGCCAAGTAATGTTTCCAGCACAGAATTTTACTCATCTATCATACTGGATTTCTAGCGCAGTGCCTGCTGTACAGCATCCCTGACATTTTGGCCTAGGTAATTTTGCATTTCCCTAAACAATTCCTGGCCACACCCTGTGAAGTTTGTGAATACCAGAGACTATTCCCAGTAACTGGTTTGGGCACAACCACTCCACTTTAAAAACTATGAGTCCTCAATAATACAGTAGCAGATTTTTCCATCACACTGAGCTTCATAGCTTGAGAGTGTCTCGGACAGGTCACTTTGAATTCCTTCTTTCTTCTCTCAGAAGTGTATCAGCAGTCATTTTAAAATAAATAATGTCAATTAATGTTAATTTTTAAGTAGCTTACATTAGGATTGTGTTCTTCAATTCTCCTGTGAAGGCAGAGTCGGTGGAAATATTCCCAAGATTTCTAAGTGAAACACATCCCCACCACCACCACTAGTAGAAAACCCTTTTGGTATAATGAGTGAACTTTCTATATTTCCTATGGACAATAAAGGAGATAAAATTGCTGCTACTATCTAAAGCAAGAAAGGAACATTTGTTCCAGCTATATGCATACATGCATATTTGACATGGAAGTATTCCGTTATTATTAATTTCAGCCAATCATATAATCTACTGTTAATGTTAAGAAAAATACAAGTGTAAATATCCAAGGTTTTTTGTTTATATGATCCAAAGGCCTTAAGAATATTTAATGTCTTGAAGAAAGAGTCTTTTTTCTAATGTTCTATTATTCATTTATCTTCCCTGTGAAAACATTAACATGAACATGTGGGAAAAGGCAGAATTCCTTCAACTTTGATGTCCACAGAGGAATAATGTCAGCTTAAAAAAGTTTTAAA
>NW_009719803.1:0-286 GCF_000703405.1 Apaloderma vittatum
CTCCCCTACAAACACATCATCATTGTAGGATTAAAAGAACATTGGATCTCCAGAGAGAAGCAGTAAGTGGGTCGCCATGAAAACAGCTTTCCAACCGACCCGCGTAAAAACAAGGTCAAGGAAGTTTCTAAACAATCAAATACATTCACTTTAAAAAAAAAAGAAACAAAAAACATTTTGAGAACAAAAACCGTTTTTGAGATGGCCCCTTTTCCCCTCCCCGCCCTCCCTCACCCTGCAAACACTTAACATACGCTGCGACTACGAGCTGCTCCTCGCGCGGAGG
>NW_009719803.1:458-674 GCF_000703405.1 Apaloderma vittatum
CCAGAGACACCGGCCCGACGCCGGCAGCGGAGGAGCTGGGAAAAGAGAAGGGGGGGATGCAGCCGCAGTCCCCTGCCCGCCCCGAGGAAAGCCCGAACGAGAAGCGGGGTGCCAACGCTTCTCCCGAGAGACTCCGCACCTCCCGGCCAAGCTTGTTGGGCGATAAGGCATGGAGAGAAACGCGGCGGCAAACAGCCGACACACCTGACGCCGGGG
>NW_009719803.1:730-7011 GCF_000703405.1 Apaloderma vittatum
CGAGCACAGAAGCTCCCCCTGCCTAAGGTGATCTCTGACTAAACCTCCGGGGAACGCTGCTCCACAAACTCCTACTTCGTTAAAAAAACCCAAACAACCACAAGATAATGAGATCTAACCTCTCCCTTTTGTCCCTTCACGCTCTCCGGGGTTTTGAGGGGGTGAGACGGGCCCAAGTTTATGACAAGCAAAGGTGTCACACATGGAAAGACAAAGCACAAGGAACCTCTTCACAACCTTCTCAAGTTCTCCGGTGTCTACTGCAACCCCCGGGCGGTCTTGGCCTCCTCCTCCCCATTTGGAAACGCTGCAGAAGGACTTGAGATTTTTTTTTCGTTTGTTTTTTAACAGGTGTGCAAAGCTCCCCCAGCCCTTCACAAACCACCAGTTTGGCTCGAAAGCGGTGCAGGAGAACCGTGGCTTCTCCGCGCGTTCCCATGCTGGCAGAGAGGACAGGAAGGCTATTCCAGTCAAACCTATCTGACCATCTGGAGATGAAATCAGTGTTAAGGCAGTGAAGTGTCCTCTCTCCCGCCAATGTTTCCTTGTAGGAGGCTTCTGCGTTTCACAACCACCTGACCGGAGGGATTGGAGAAAGGTCGCCTGTGCTGAGAAAACGCCGATGCTTCGGGGAAAGGCCGCCTTCCCAGTTCACCTTCATCCAGATCTACCTCTTAAAGCCAAGCACCGACGCCACTCCCTCCTGCCGCCGCATCTCCCCGCCAGTTTTGCGTCAGGCACCGCGGGGACATTCAGAAAAGGGTGATTGAAAAATTCAAGTATGCTTTTCCTCGGCGCGTGGTAGGAACCCCAGACTGGCACAAGGGTGACATGGATGTCGTCAACATCCCCCCCTCGAGGGCGTCCTTTGCAATCCCGTCTTCTTTGTGGCTGCATGCCTGCCCACGCCGGCCCCGCCAAGCTCCACAGATACAATGTGCATCTGTAAATGCTAAAAAAAAAAAATAAAAATAATAAAAAGTGCAACGGCGTCAGCTTCTTTAAAACGATCCGCATTGCTCCGCGTTACCGTCGAGAGGAGGGAGGTGTTGAGGGAGCCAGAAAAAACAAAACAAAACAAAAAACCCCCCCAAAAAACCCAAACCTAACTGGAACAGTAGATTGCAAATTTCTCACAGCTTGCACATGACAGTGTAACTGTTCCCAAGGAGCCAAAGAAGGAACCTGTCTCTTCCCACGGCGGCAGTCGAGCCCTTCTCCCATGCGTCCTCCCGCCGAGCCCGCGGGATGCCTTCGATTTTATTTTCGCTTTAATTTAAAAGAGGGAGGAGGACGGAGGAGCAGCAGCGAGCACCGGGGAGGGGAGAGGTGAGCGGGAAACTAAGCGCAGTCCTTGGGTTTGCGTGAACGATGCCCTTCGCCGTAAAACACCGGGGGGAGGAGGGTCAGCCAGCCAAGCCCTCCCCCCTGCCCAGGGTGACCAAGACCTGAGCCAGCCACAGTCCTGGTCCCGAAAGGAGCTTCAGGCTTGGAGTGAACGAGGGAGACCCTTCAGCAGATCCACCCCCAGAGTGGTTTTGTTTTGGAACGTTTTCTTCTCTTTTTGGTTTTAAAATGTCACTTCACTTGGGTTCTTTATGTGGTTTTTTTTTTTTATCTCTCTCTCTTCCTCCTATGCCTCCTCCCCCCATAAAGAGAAGCCCCTTCCAGTGAAGACAGGGCAGGAGCTGCAGGTGCGGCCCAGGAGGCACCACTGGTCACTTGTGACGCTGAGCCGTCTTCTTCCGTTTCCTCTTAAAGAAGCAGCAGCACCTGGATCACAAAGGATGAGATGAGTTACCCCCACGCCTGGCACCCCATGAAGGGTTGTCCCCCACCGCCACCACCCCGGGCTTTCCCTCCGCTCAGCCGCATGCAACAGCACCTTGGTGTGCCCGGCGGGATCTGCCGTCCCACCAGCAGACGCCCGTGGATGGTTGATGCCGGTAGGTGCCGGCAGGGTGTCCCACTACCCAAAAGGCTGTGAGGCGACAGCAAGGAGCTGTCTGGGAAAGTGATAAAACCAAGGCAGATCCAGACGCTCTGGATCTGGTGGAACTCTGGAGGGATGCTCTTCCCAGCTCCGAGCCACCCGTTTTTCACCACCATTCAACTAAAAAGGCAAGTTGCAAAGAGACCTCGCCTTGGGAAAGGAGAGGGACCAGGTTTCTTTGCTGAACCTTTCAACAACATCCAACTTTGGATAAATTGGTCAGTACTGGGACGTGGAAGCCGTGCTCCTTCTTCCCCCGTCCGATGCAAGGGAAGCGCGCGGTGCCCAGGGATGAAGGGAAAGCAAGAAGGATGGAGAATGGAGGCTCTGGTCAGGAGGAAAACACCCAGCACAGCTCAATCGGGAAGAGCAGTGGTTTCCCTGGGTGGGAGATTCACTGAAAGCGATCCCTCCCTGTCTTCTAGTCCTGCCAGTGTTTAAAGGTTTATCTACCTCCCTACCCTCAGCCTGCTGCCAGGAATTTTCCACACAGAAGGCATTTTGTCCTGCGCGGGTTCTGCTCCTGAGCTAAGTGTCTTTCTCTTTCAGCCATTAGAATCATCTCCAGAGAAGTCCCAGGTGATGCCAAAAAGACTATTTTTTTCAGGCTGGTTGGGAGGGATACCTGGCTAAGCAGCAAGAGCAGATGTGAGTATGCAAAGACCTTTTTTCCCCTCCCCCTACAGGCCAGGCGCCCACCGCCCTTGGCGTGAACTGGTGCGGATCATCTGCCAGGGAGACGGAAAACCTCCTGCTACAACACGGAGAGCCGCAACAGCCACAGCAAGAGGAGAGCTACCTCCCACCATGCGGTCCTCCAGCCTCTGCTAATGGGCCAAGTGTAACGTCCACAATTTGTCTTTAAGGTTTCTAAACCTAATTTGGAAGTGAGACCAAACAAAACACAAAGCGCTTCTGCCCTCTCTGCAGTTATTTCTCTCCCATGGCAGCTGCCTTCTTTCAAGACTTGGGCAGGGAAGAAGAGGTTATGGTGGGAAAGAGGGTGGGGAATGCAGGAGTCAGGGTTTTGCATGCAACAGGTAAGGGAAGAAGACGGCCGAGCAGCGCTCGTTTCCTCGGGCACCAAACGAAGGGGGCCGACTGGCTTCTGACTGGATTTTTTTTCCTGGCGACTGTCTTTTTTTAGGTCTGGGGAAGGGTTCAGGAAAGGAAATCCTGGCAGTTCAGACAGGCAGAGGCAAAACACCAAAAAAGAAAAGAATAAAAGGCAGGCTGACAATTACAGAACGTGATCTATCCACATGCAGACAATGCTCAAGAGAACAGCCCCAGACTACGACATACAGAGAAGCCAGAGATGCCAGAGGTATCGGAGGCAATGCCTATGGAGAGCAGGGCAGAGGCGGGCAGTCTCCCATCCAACAAGGACATTCCTCTCCACACACAGGCTTTTGTCACCTCCTTCCGGAGCAATTCCCACCCATTGGTCCCTCCCTGGGACCTACAAAATCCTCCTCGTCTATCTTGAAATCAGGATCCTAAAGCTACGGCTTGAAAACCCGGGTAAAACCATACGTGTGCCTCAGCTGGGCTGGGACCAATGCTAAAACCGACCCCTCCGCCCCTTCTTCCCCAGAGACATCCTGCTTGCTTGCACCCTCACGTTTTGGAAAGGAGCCATCTCACACCCACCCTCCGTCACTAACGAGGGCTCCATCTCTTTAATGATACGGGTGCCAGCCTGTGCTTCTGCAGAGGAAGCTCTCCGAGGAAGCAACCTGGCGCCCTCCTCCCTCTCCATACCCAGCGCGGGGTTTGGTTTTCCGCCCCATAACCGTCTGCGTGAGGAATTCCTGTGAGGCGCTCGGCAAGCCTGGTCCCGACTCTGCCCAACTCCATCAGACATCGTCTGCTCACGGACATTAACGGTTTTGGGGGAGGTGGGTAAGCCGAATCAGAAAGGATCAAAACTCCCGTCTCTTTTTGTGTCCCTCGGTTCAGAGATCAGCCGAATTGCTCAGCCTAATGCGGCCGCTCGGATGTAACCCGCGCCCTCCCCGATAATACACGTGGTCCTCGGCACGGTCCTAAAAATCAAAAGAGCTCTGGGTTGGCTTTTGATTTTGTGCCTTTTTAGGGTTTGGTGGGTTTGATGGGTTTGATTTTTTGCCAACCCCAGTCTAGTCTGGTCCGCTCCCCCTTGCATGTGGACTGGAGAGAGGGACTCACCACAAGTTGAGCATTTTCAGGCAGCTACAGAGAGTGTAGAGAGGAAAAAAAACACAGAGAGGAAGAAAGAGCAATTAGTTCACAGAGGTGGGATGAAAGCGTGTCACTGCAGCCATGCAAACGTGCCGTGCAAGACCGGCAGACACACACCATGCCTGCCCACCACCCACCCCCAGCCCTCACACCACCTGTGCCCTCACCACGGTGCCACTGAGAACTCCAGCATCCTGACAAGCACGCCCGTTTTTTTAACCCTGAAGGCCCCAGGAGTTTTTTTTGAGGATCAGAAAAGGGCTCTGGGTCATCAGGAGAGGGACCTGCCCTCCTGCGAAACCCACGGTCAGGATTGGGAGCTTTATCTCTGTCATAGCCCGAAGCAGAAGCATTCACAGAGCTCCTCTGCCTGCCGGGAAGGCCAGGGAAAGACCTTGCCATGGTTGTGCCTCGTTTGAAAACATGAGTCTCTGCTCCGGCTCCTTCCTTGCTTTTTCCAACCCACTTTACGGCAGAGAAGAATCTAAAAGTCCTTTCAGATCATGGATATAAGGGAAGATGAAGCCAGCCCTCCCTGTGGCAGGAGGAACAAAGCATACTATGCTTGGGAATTCCAAGAGATCTCCATACCTCTCTGTGCAAAGCAGCTCACGCTCTTGCTCCTCAGCACCTTCAAAACCAGTTTGGGACCACAAAAAGAAAGGCTGGTGGCAAAGGAGGGCTTTTTCACCCGCCTTGACATCTTGCCTCTAGGCAGGGTGACCAAGACAGAGCCCGTGACACCAAACTGGTGTCCCCTCTGCAGACCAGACCAAAGAGGAACATTGCCCGATCCGCAAATCGTACTTCAAGATCTCCCCGACCCTGTCGGACTTGTTGGGCCTCTACCAAAACGAAAGCTCGCTCTTTTGGCCGAATGTTGCTCGGGCACATTGCTGCCAGGATTGTGTTCAGACTGTGAGAAGCGTTTCCCGAGGAACAGGCAGCAGAAGACCTTCGGGACAAGCCCAACCTAGAGAGACCTTTCCCATCAACACACTCTTCCTCACACCTGCCAGTCCTCCTCCTCACCCTCCCAACAAGCCCACAAAGGCTTAGGCAAGCAATGTGGGACGTGTGACACTGGCATCATACGTCGGTTCTCGCTCTTGACCACGAGACGAGATGCACTTTTCCCTGCCAGCAGGAGAGCTGCTGCTGGTTTCTCTCACTCAGGTTCCATTGGTCTGGAGACCAAGAGACCTCCTGGAGAGAACTACCTGTCCTTGCAAGAGTTACTTTGGAACTGGCCTGGATCTTCAACACCCGCTTCTCGCTGCCAGAAACCAAGCATTAACTTTCCAACCAGCGATCTCTTCGCTCACCTGCGCATGAGCCACCCCTACGCTCTCAGCACAAAGGTAGAGCCTGTTCTCTTTTTGGGACGTGGATCCCTGAAATTGATCCCTGTCGCTTCTGTGTTTGTGCTACTGCCTACACTGCAATACATGCTCCGAGTACGGAATTACGTTCTCCAGCCACTACAAGTATAGAAAAGAAGCGGCAGCACCGGAGGCACCATGCACGAAAGCAGCGATATGCAAGGAAACGGGTGTGAGGACACGAGCACTGAGTGCTTTGTCACGGGGAAACATCCCCGCTCGTTTCCCCAGGAGGAGGAGTAACGACCACACCGGTGGAAAGCCTGTTTGTAAAGCGAACATACTTAGCTTCCTCCACCACCTCCACCTCCGCCTGCGCTGTTATTGGTGCGTTGGAGTGCGCGCCCGTTGGGTCGTCCACGTTCAGTTCCCCATTGGTTGAGCTCACCACCTGGAACGCAAAACGGACTCCCCATCAGCAAATAGTCCCTCACACTTTGGCATTTCCATCCCAGATCCCCAGCTGCCAGCACCTCCATGTTTGCCAGGAGAGCACAGAATTTTCTGGGTAAGGTAATTTTAAACGCTTACAGTGGCATGTACAAGCTTGCAAATTGCTCGGTCCCAGTCAGATTAGAACTAGGACTGTATTTTTACTGTAGCTGCTCTGGCAGAGAACTGTTTTGGAGGGGGAAAAAACCCACCGCTTATGCTGGGCTTTGTGTAAGGAAACTATTCCCCTC
>NW_009719803.1:7086-7384 GCF_000703405.1 Apaloderma vittatum
ACCTCAGAGATCATTTAATCCAACCTTCCTGTCATGGGCAGGGACGCCTCCCAACTAGATCAGGTAACACATGGGGACCAAACGGGAATCGAACCTGCGACCTTAGCGTTGTTAGTGCCACGCTCAACTGACTGAGCTAACCGGCCCAAATTCAGGGGATTGGAAGAAAATTCTTGCATCGGGAGAAAGAGGTACCTGCACAGATCCTCCATGCCGATCTGCAGCCAAATGAGATGTCAGGTACGAGGTATTTGTCTGCCGGCTCGGCTGGGGTCTCCCCCCCCCCCGGCGGACCCGA
>NW_009719803.1:7415-21972 GCF_000703405.1 Apaloderma vittatum
ATCCGATGACGCCTGCTCCCCAGTTCAGGGGCAGGAGAGAAACAGGACAGAGGGCAGAAGGTGAACGAGGGGAAGAAATAAAAAGGCATTGGTTAGTGAGTTAATTTCTTCACAAAAAAGAGAGGCATTTAAATTTTCTAGCTGGGTGAAAATTTCTCTTTACTAAGCATGCCTCATGCTTTACTTCAACCAAAGCCACATTTTCTTTCCTCCAAAGCCAGCTCCTTTTCCACTGGGCAGCTTTCCAGCCACTCCTCCCCAAGCCTGCAGTGCTGCATGGGGCTGTTGTGACCCAAGTGCAGGATGAAACACCTGCTTGAAACTGAAGCCGGGTGTTTTTCTCCATTGAAAGACCTAGAACGCCTCGTAGGTATGACAGTGCTGGCTTGAGGGGGGTTCTAGCCTAGGTTAGCTGTGCTAAGGACTCTGCACTCAGCTGCATGCAACACGGAGAGGCGATCCGGGGGCCAGGCTGCCATCACCACAACCACTGGCCTACTCCACGGTCTAGCACCCAAAAAACCCTGTTGCTCTCTGGGTAGGTCAAGTCGTCTGACCAGCCTGGAGAGTTGACTCCAACGGTTTACCCACAAGCTACAGAAAAGTGACCCATTTTAAATCACTCTCCACTTGGCTCATGCTCCCAGAGAAGCTCCACTGGCCGATATGGTATTGCTTTTACAAAACCCTGCTCCAACTTCCAAGCTCTAAATTAAGCTTGCTGCGACCAAGAAGCAGCACAAGCCACCTCTGATGGCTTCTGCTCCTCCAGCCCTGAGAGGACCTCAGCGAGGAGCAGACACGGTTGCAACTCGCCTGATTGCGAAGGGCCTGCTGCGACGGTCGGTCCCTGTGGATGTGGCTGTCTCTCGTAACCGCAGACGTCCCCGAATCGACATGAACAGATCCCACTGGAGTGGGCTGGAAGACAAGGTGGTTATTAGGATGGAGCCAACGCTGCTCTCTGTCAATGAAACCTAACTTGTGGGGCTTGAACAAAACGCTGCCTAAAGGTGCTGACGATAACCACGAGAAATTACAGGCAGGGCTATAAAATCCCCGTGATTTGATGGACACAGATGTGATTTGAGGCTAGACAAACACCTTGTATACAAATTAATTAAGAAGATACAGTTAGGTATTTATACTGGTGTCGCGTCATGCTGAATGTGTCCGACATACTACAACTGAAAATACACAGACATGTTTTCCCTCATCACCTTGGGGAAAAATAAATAAATAAATCACGCTTGCATAGAAATGAGACACGGTAAAATCAAAAGCTTCATCTGCTCCATCCTCACCAAAGTCATAATCCCTGCTCACAACATCAGAATTGCCATAGTAACCATCACGGTTGTTGGCAAGAGCATCTTTGTCTCACAAGGTGTTTTTTCTCAATCGCCTCCGTAATTGCACAAAAACGAGGAGGAAAAATCATGACTTGCAAAAGGAACGCTTTCTTACAAACCATTTTGGGCACGGTAAGCGTCAGGCGTGCTAAGTATAGTCAGTACAGTAAGCTCACTGGTTTTAATTGGGATTACCAGGAACAAAGAGGTTCCCAGCACCCAGAAAGTGAGGCGTTGCGCCGGGACAACTTACAATTGGCCTGCCGACCCAGTCATAGGCGTAGTCAAAGGTGTAGCCTTTCTTTTCAAACAGCTCTGTGAAGATGGTTCGTAAATAATCGTAATCCGGTCTCTCGAAGAAGTCCAAGCGCCGCACGTAACGGAGGTACGTGGCCATCTCCTCTGGAAAAGGAAGGGGAAAAAAAAAACCACAAAAAAAAGCAGCAGCATCAGTTCTGCTCACATATGATGGAAATACACTTTTCGATTTGTTCCAGCAATGCTTTCCCATGGCACTAAGCTTAAGGTTGGGGCTAAAAGTTGGGCTGAGGGCATGTCCACCAGTGACATGAGCTGTGTGGATTCTGCTCAGTTCACAGGTGGACTTTTTTCTTTTAACTGGAGAAAAGTCAGACTTGGCTAGAAACACCTCTTTAGTCAGAGTTCTCCTTAAAACTGCTGTCAGAAGGTGGAATTCTAGGATCAGACACATCACCCCATTTCCTAAATTACAATTTTAAACACTCATAAAAGTGTCTCTTTGGAGACGAATTAACTCACTAAGACCCAGTGCGGTCACTTGGGAGAGGGAAAATATTTAATGAGGCACATCCACCTCTGACTGCACAAGCGGTACCGTTGAGGGCTTTACCTGGAAAGTTCTCACAGAGAACTTCGACCGGAGTGTTCCTCTTCGTGTCCCCGATCTTCTGATACCTCTCTTTCAAGGTGTCAGCCTGCAGCACACAAAGACAAAAAGAGTAAGCTGAGGAAACCTAGAAGAGGGAAGATGCCATATTCTGGACTGAGCTGAAGAGTCTGGGTTTGTTCTGGAGCTAAAAAAATAAATAAATGCAGGACTTTAAGGGCAATCACCTAATTTTCAGCAGCGAGATAAGGAAATCTTGTAGAATCTTGTCTAAACTTGGAATGACTTCATCAGGAAATGGACAGAGAAGGGAAGCTGCAGCTCCTGAGCCAGTGAATGACTTAGTGCTGGTTAATTCAGCTGCAGTTGCCGTAACTCAATTGCTCGCAGCCCTCCGCATTGTCCACGACATTTCATCAACTCCTGAGCACTCAGAGGCCAGAGTCTTTGGAGGGAAGCCAAGCTCAATACTTCTGCCGAATAAACGTGTTTTGTTTGTTTGTTTTTCTTTTTTTTTTTTCCCCCCCAAGCTCAAAGTCCATCTGCACGTCCAAAAGCATCAAACCACTCCCATTGCAGACGCAGCTGCGGGACTGGGCACCAGAACTGGGATTTCATCAAAACCCACTCTGTTTTACTCGGGGAAGCTTCATGGTACAGCCCAAGGGCTCTCTCATTGCCATCGCTGTCCCAGCCTCTCACAGTCCTCTGCTGAAGGAGTCTCTCCAGACTTGTACCAACTCAGCTAAGCTAATGGTAAACTTGACATGTGACATATTGCTACCTTAAAAAAAAAAAAAAATCAAAAAAAAAATCTTTCCTGTAGGTAAAAGCTAACATCTTGTCGTTGGGCTTTGAGGATGCAAAGAAGGGGATGGCTGGATGGTTGGATTTCACGTTTCCCCTGTCAGATTCTTGTGTGGGCAAAGACCAGGTGAAGTTTTGAAGCTCAAACTTACCTTCAATCCTTGCCAGGGCAGGCTGCCTCGGAGGAAATACATAAACATATGGCCGAGGGCTTCCAAGTCGTCTCGACGACTTTGCTCTGGAAGAGAAGACAAATGAACACTGCGGCTGCAGGAACAGGCCTGAGATCTGCTAACCAACGCTGCTGCTGCTGTCGTGAACACGTTACAATTGTAAATGAAGCAAGGAGGTGCGAGAAAGGGGCATCAAGCCAGAGAAAAAAGCATCCCTAAAATAACCAAATGTATCAGAAAAAGTGCCCTGATCTCCTAGCCAGGAGGCCACCCAAAGAATATTCCATATTCTTACTGCTCTTAGGAGTTCAAGTGAACATAAACATTTAGTAAGTTGGGGTTTTTTTTCCTTTTGGCCACAGAAATGTAATTTTCTGGTATGAAAGAAGGTAGTGAGGAGAGGAGATGAAAGCCAAGTTTTAAAACGAGTTAAATGATTTTCTCCGACCAATTAAGTTGGGGAACAGCTGACACCTTAAACTTGAAGGTCCTGGTACAGAGCTGTGCTATAAAAATCATTTTGGTCATCATTTACTGCAGCAATTACTACCTGCCTACTTGCCTTTCATCACTGCTACCAGTTATTTAGCTCCTAATAAAAACTCTAACGACAAGGTTTTCACCTTTGCCGAGATGAGTGTTGATGGACATGTATCTTGCTGTTCCAGTTAAGCTCTTGTGTTCCCTGTAAGGGATGTGTTTTTTGGTTTCCGGGTCGATGTACTCCTTCGCCAAGCCAAAGTCTATGATGTGGATGACGTGCTCTTTCTTATTGCCTTGCCGGCCAATGAGGAAGTTCTCTGGCTTGACATCTCGGTAGATGAGGTTCTTCGAATGCACATATTCCATCCGAGAGATCTGCAAAAGCCAATCAAACAAAAACAACAAAGGGAAAAAGTTAGTGGCTACTGCACTCTCCCCACTTAAAGGGGTTTAATTTGGAGCTATCGCGGGTTTCAGACACCCTCTGAGAAACGCAGTAACAAGCCTGAGTGAGCCAAGGCAGTCGTTACTCAAAATTTCACCTGATTTACTCCTCTTTTTTGGGTTTTAAATGAAAACATGTGAACTCCTGTTTACAGTGGCGGCCTTTTTTAAGAAAGGCATCGCTTCAGAAAGGCCATTTGAACCCACCATTTGCTCTTGCAAACCCGGATCTCTCAGGCTCTTTTTACAGATCTCAGATCCACACCTGGCAGGAAGCCCCACAGCTGTGTGATCGCTCTGTTCTAAAAGAAAACCTGCGGCATTTCCACCGCTTAGGAAGAGGTAACGGGCAGGAGGGGGCAGCACTCCTTATAAAATAAAAACTGGCTTTTGTCGCTAACAGCCATTAGTTCTGATCAATTCCAGGATGAGGCAGAGCAGATGCACTCGAGCCCTTCTTCACACTTGGAAGCACTGACAGGACACAGGAGCCAAAAAAAAAAACAAAAAAACGCAGATCGGGGGGCGATTTGAATGAAGATGTGCCCCTTAAAAGCAGAATACAGCGTTTCCTCACCTCTCCATACATGTTCCTCTTCACTCCCTCACCATCTTCTTGTCCCTCCAACCCTTATATCCACAGATCTGTTGATGTGGCCTCCCCATAGATCTACTGTTTTCCAACTCTTAGTCATTTAAACTCAATTTCAGCCAATTTTGACCTCGAAGGCTGGTATTTTTGTTAAGGTGAGCTTGGCTACCAACGCTTAGAGAAGTCTCAGCCTGGTAGCACCAAACCAGTAAAACTGGTTGGCACATGGGAGGGTGTCCCAGGGAGCGCATAGAGAAATGAGATGTTCTGGGGAATGTCCGAAGAGAGAGGGAGGAAGCTGGGGTAGATACTGAGGCAGGGGTGTGTAGGGGACACAGGATGCGAGTCTGGAGGAATCCAGCTTCACTGGTTCTGCTACGCGAGGAGCAAGTTCGTTCAGAAGCATAACGTGACCTTTCCTTCACAAGCAAGAAGCTTTTTTTCTTTTTTTAAAAAAAAATAAATGAGAAAGACTTTTTACTAAGGCCTGCAGGGATGGGACAAGGGGCATTGTTCCTCAAGTGTAAGCAGGTAGGTTTAGGTTGGACGTAAGGAAGAAAAAAGTTGAGAACATCCCATGACTTGAAATGTTCGAGGCCAGGCTGGACAGGGCTTTGAGCAACCCAGCCTAGCGGGAGGTGTCCCTGTCCATGGCGGGGGATTGGACTAGACTTTTGAAGGTTCTTTCTGATCCAAACTATTCTGTAATTCTGTGATGGGTTGCAGCTAGGTGATCTTTAAAGGTCTCTTCCAACCCAAACTGGTCTGTAATTCTACGATGCGAGGGGAAGTTCTCTCCCCAACCAAGAGATGCCCCCAAACCTTGCACCGTACCAACCCCATCCTTCAACTAAGCCAGGAGCAACACAAACATCAGGTGGCATCACAGATGCTGTTACTCACCAGCTGGATGGCGATCATTAACACCGTCTTCAACGTGAACGTTCTATCACAGAGGTCAAATAAATCTTCCAAGCTAGGTCCAAGCAGCTCTAGTACCATAGCGTTGTACTTCCCGCACGGGCCAAAGTAATATACCTGGGGAAGCCCTTCAGCTGGAAGGATGTGAAAAAGAACTGAAATCAGTCAACAGGACACTAATACTTTTCCTCTTGCCTCTAAATCTTCCACTGGGAAGAGCCTTTTACGTCGCAAGCATCCTTTCTCTTTGAAGCGTCCCTCTGGTGGCTTCAATGCTCGGACTCGGGGAATGAGGCTATTAAAGACAACGAAAAAAACTTTGATAATTATCAGACGCTCGAATTGTGGAACTGCAGGGTTTTGTGGCTGCTCAGGTCAATGCAGCAGAAGATGGAAATGTTAAGGTCAGAGCATGTTGGCAACAGAATAGCTTTATAGAATCATAGAATGGCCTAGGCTGGAAGGGACCTTAGAGATCATCTAGTCCAACCTCCCTGTTTTGGGCAGGGACGCCTCTCAACTAGACCAGGCAACACATGGGGACCGAGCCCTGCCACAGATTTAAGCCGCCCAACGATGCTTGTCAACCTGTCGACTGCACAATAAACACAGAGCTTATATGTTGCAGAACTTACGCTGCCGTGGGCGACTCAAAAAGAACACAATGCAGCTCGAACGGAGATTACTGGTGGATGGTCTTAATCTCCTTAACTTGCATGCCTGGGGAACCATATTAGGTATCAGTCATCGGGACGTCTTAACAAGATGTTATGAAGTATTGCAGGAATTCCCAGTCTAACCGGAGTTTTACATCCCACGTGAAATGTTGACCCAACCCAGCTGCTCCTGACAGAGCTTCGTGTTTTAGGAAGTGTTAACGGCTATTAAGTCTTCTGAGCAACCAGGGATGTTCGATGTGGAAGAATTCAGAAAACCAAATGATGATGGGATGGGATCCGGGCAGCTCTGATATGTTTTCAAATATCGCCAAATCCAGGTAAATGATGATTTAATGCCATCAGTTTAGTGCTGAAAGCTTGAATAACTGTGATAGCTCTTGGTGTAACTCACAGTGAGCTGCTGACTTTTCAGTAAAACCTGACAAGGACTTATCTACATAATTACCTCTAATCCCAAGATCAGCATCTCAATTTTTTAGAGAATAAAAGAACCGAGAATAAAAGAAGAAAATAACAGGATATCCTATGAAAAGTTCAAAACTGAGACCATTCTAAATTCAAGACGTACATACCACGAGTGCTTCTACGGTGGTTTCTACATAAGCCTTGAAAAAGTGCAAATCTGGGAGGAAGCCACGCGGATTAGGAGCGCGCTAATTAAGGTACACGGGAGGGGAAAATTGCAGTAGGGCTCTTAAGCAAGGCGAAGACTGCCAGCCTACAGAAGACATTATTCGTTCCGGGCGTACTTTTAGGATTCGATTTCTCTCTGCAGGTTTTTGATGGCAGCGCTGCCAGCTCTGCGGTCAAGAAGTGACCTCCTGGCTTCTCAAGGATAAAAATGCTGTAATACAGATCTAACTTTCCTCTTGAGGAAGGGGCAGAGCTCGAACAATGAGTTGTAAGCTCGAGGTAAACATTAAGGGGTGCCTGTTGCCTGTGGGATCCAAGCAGGCAGAACATTTCAGGGTGTCAATTTGAGATGCAGGCATCTCTTGAACCATTCTTCTTGCAAACAGTAAAAATGGTCAAGCCTGTGAAAACCTGCGTAAAATTTTATTTTGACGACAGCAGCATCAGCGCCCCAAAAGTCCTGCACGGTGTCAAAGCAGCGCTGAGGAATGGGATATGACTTGTCACAAAAATCCTCAGTTCTGAATGGAAACTTTATCCCAGTGAAGCACAGAACACAAAATTACATGATAAGCGGCATAAATAGCGACTGCACGAGAGCTCTGCGTCTACAGCTAAAATTAAATACGTTCCAAACAAATTAAATAAATTGCTTTAGAGTAGTTGACCCATTTAAGCTGATTACACTAATAAGGATCTCCCCTTCTCTCAATTTTCAAATCGGAACAAAATCCTAGCTTTGCTATCAACATTGGCTGGGCCAAGATCTCCTCTTTTACACTCTTAAAACACATCCCACCCTGGAGAAGCTGGAATTAAAAAAGCCTTGCCCTGATCTTCAGGTTTCTGAATAATTAGATTCAAAAATAGGAAGAGGAGGGAAAAATTAAGGCCAGTTGTTTGGAATAAACCTACTCTAAAGGTCTTTCAAATATTCGATTGTGTACGTTTCAGAGACGTCTCATTTCAAAGACGGACTGCAAAAGTTTTTCCCAAAACTCCAGCTTTACTCCACAAACCAGACTTGCACATCTTTCTCAGGCTAGGAAGGACGGGCTGAATCCCTGCTGTGTTTTGGAGTAGCTCGTTAGCATCTGAATCTACCAAAAAAAAGGGTACAGGGAAAAGGAACAGAACAAATACAGACATGGGAAGGGCAGAAGGAAGAACATGTTTGTTCTCACTGCTGGTAACAATCCAAGCGATTTGATTTTTACTTCAGTTGCAGAAAAAACAATTTTCGCCATCACCGCGTTACTAAAACGGGATGGCATTTTGTTCTCCTTGAGTTGTACAAGCTGGTTTCCCCGATATCGTCGCTCATATCAAACAACTCTCAGTGTACATGAAGAAAGAAGCAGTTTCAGAGAGAGCAGAAGAGGATGTTCACATTTGTATTCATAAAACCAATAATAATAAAAAAGATTGGGAGGAGAATCAGCCCTAGCTGGACAAGCTAAGCTGCAGAATGCTTTCAAAGTCTCGGAAATTTACTCCAAAACACCCATTTGCAAGGAGTGTTTTTAGCTGTAGTGACTAAATCACAGCCGAAGTGAAATTCCTTCAGTTCTTGACGAAGGCAAAAGAATGAAGTGCAACATAGTAAACTGCTTTTTCGGCAAGTTTTGGGAGGCTGAATTCACATTTCTAGGCCTCACAAGGAAACTAGAAGAACCCAACAAGGAGGTATCTGAGATGACTCTGACAAGTCTGACTGTGATGGATTTACGACCACCGTTGCGGGGCACGTCAGGCTTCGAGGAACCGTCTGCAGGAAAAATGTTTTTCAGCTTCCCGGCATCCTGCCAGGCCCCTCTGCAAGCTGCCCGGCGGAATTTGTGATGACAGTGACGAATGCCGGAAGAGCAAGAGATGCATGAGGACTTTTCGAAATATAAAAATATTCAAATATTAATGGCCTCACTTTAAAAGCATCTGAGAGCTTCCAATTGATGAAGCCTAAATTTAGCCCCAGGGCAGGCAAAACTTCTGATCTTAGAGAGATGTGGAAATGCATGCGTTGCAGGAGCCCTTCCTAATGAGGGAATTGTCATGTTAAAAAGAAAAAAACAAGTATTTTTAGATAGTAAAATATTATTTTCCAATAGCAAGTTGTCTTTGAAAGCAGGCAGGCTTTAACTGGGTGCATCACAGTAATCCACTACATGTTATTTTGCAATTCAAAAGCTTCGAGGCCAGAGACCCCTCGAGTTCAAAAGTTCATCAGACCACCCTGATCTGCTCACCACGCTTTAAGGGCGCAGCAAAGCATGAGGGACCTCCACCTGTGTTGCGCTTTTTGATTTCAAAAGGCTGTTTTCAGAGGGAGGAAACCACTTCTTGCTCAAACCTCTCGTTGATGGCATGAGCTTTCCAGGCTCATTCCTGTTGGCCACCCCCTTGCCGGTGTCATCCACCCATCACGGGGACAAGTGGTGGCTGCAGAGCCGTCCCCCCAAAACTCAACGAGTGTTGCTGCCAGGCCCGTGATGAAATCACACGTGCTAAGGTGGGACCGAGAAGGAGCGGGTGAAGATGTGACTCATCTGCTGGATGGTGTAAAAATAAACTACTACGGAATCAGAACCGCTTGACTTCTTCATGCTGTCACCAGGCGGGAGCTCAAGCATCAGCTCAGCACCTGCTGAAGGTCCTCGAAGCAGGTCGAGAAGAAAGAAGAGCCCACAATGCGATCGCTAAGTGTGCCACCGGCTGTTGAAGGTGGCCCAACAGGGGATGGAGCTCTTCCACTTACCACCTTGCAGGCTACAGAGTCTGATTATTCAAGATATTTCACAAGATGTCAAGCCTTTACTTCACAAACTTTAAGACCAGGGGATGAAAGAACATGCTGCTCCAGTGACTTAGCCAATGCTGGAAACAAAAACTGCTTCTAGAAGCCTTAGGAGATGAACCTTCCGTGTCAGGACATTACCGGATTTTTTTTTAACAATTGTTTTGATTGACGACAGACTAAAACACAACTAGCTCGTGTAGAAATTGTTAAAACTACTCCAACTCTCTCACTGAGCAGACGAATCGTACCCCAGACTCCCTAAAACCTAACAGAATGCTCGTCTTTTCCTGAGACTCCCTGCAGGCTGACCATCAGGTCTTTGACTCCTTGCCAACAGTTTGCCTTTTGGTTTTTTTCCTTTTCTTTCGCTGCCTACATTAAGGTAAAGCAGTCATACGCTATTTTAGGTTATTAAATATTTAATTTTGCAGCAAGACAGAAGAAGCCGGCAGATGGTCACTGCATGGCAGGCCCTTGCCTCTTCCTTTTTTTGGGGGGGGAGAAGAGTTCAAGGAAGAATTATGAAAAACCCATTTCTAGGAGCAAACATCCCTCTGCTTAGAGGGGAAAGGTAGGAAGTTATAAGAGAGTTCTTATTTTCTCTTACTACAGGGAGAAACATCTGTAAGAGCATCAATTATCCGCAGAAACACATCAGAAATGTCTGTTAGTTGCTCAGTGGAAACATCTCACGTGGAAGGTGAGGTGGTGCTTCTCTATTTGGTATGGCACAAGTGAGGCACAACGAAGGTTTTTGCAGTTTTTAGCACCCAAGGCCACTGCTTTGGAAGGCCGATGGCTGCAAAACACTTCCCTCCAGCCCACATGAATTCCCTCCTTTCCTGCACGTCCACACGAAGCTGGTGCCAGCTTCACGTGGACACCACCAGTTGCAAACTAGAGACTCTTTCGACACACATGAAGGTTCCTACTTGATTCATGGCCACGTAGGTCAGACCCTTCCAACCTCAGTTTTCCAAGAGTAAAAACACTTATTCTGAACATCCAGAAGAAAGGAAAACACCGCTAAAGTTCTTCTCATTAAGGAAAAAACCTCACATTTTTCTCCAAATGCTGCAGGTGATGACAACACTGACTTCTCACCAAGCCCATCTGGTTGTATCCACAGTTGAACGCAGCGGTTGTGCTAACAAGAGGACCATGCCGGCACTGCTGTTGCTAAGTCTCACAGCCTCGTTATTTGGCAAGACTAATTGGCTAATGTATCAAACAGCACGTCATACATAACACCACTGTTGTTCTCTGAGTCACACACACCATGGGTTCGGACGCTTTTAGTCTTCATTTGGCGAGCCCACAGTAATTTCAAGCCACCAGTCCTGCTTACTGGAAGTTCAAAGTTGGCTCTCTGAGCAGTTGGAAGTTTTTAAAAGCAAGGACTGTTAAGAGGAACATCGCTGAAAACAGACCCACGGAGTTCCCCAAAGTCAACACAAATTGAGCACTGATCCATTTTTACAGACATGAGAGACATTTGCTCATGGAAACATGCGATGGCAAGAGTCAACTGCACTCAAACTGGGAGTGAGGAGTAGAATTAAGTGTTTGCCTTCTGTGAATTGATTGATTTGCTATACAGGCTTCAGCAGAAATGCCCAAAGTCTCAAGAGCACAGGTAACTGGAATTGAGCAACAACACAAACCTAGCTTTGTGCCTGGTATCGCCAGAATATAAAATACATCAGAATATCAAAAGCAGCACCTTATTTGAGTGGAAAAGTCCTGTCTAAAAAAAACCAAACCCAAACCCAAAAAGCCACCACCACCACCACCATTTCAGTGTCTCCTCGTGGGAGCAGGTGGTTGAGGCTGTGGAAATCCTCAGTATGGAAAACCATGCACACTAGAAATTTATACAGGTTTCAAAAGCGACCATAAATTCAGGGAGGAAAAAAAATCTGATGAGACACAAGCTCACAGTAGAAAAGCACAGGCTATCACGCACTCTTATGATTTAGTAAATACCAGGGAACCAAATATTTCAGGTTTTTATTAGAAAAGATCTATGCTGCTTAGACAATTCGAGGTTTAAAGTCTTTATATCACTTTTTTAGAAATCTGTCACTCTGCACACAAATAACCTTCCCATCTGTCGATGGCTCCTTCGATTTATAGTATTTCCCAGATTCAGTCACTACCTCAAGTTTCTAGGTCCCCGTAATCATCCAGTGTCACCATGACATTATTCTGACCAAATCTCATCCCAAAAATCCGCGTGAGGCTAAAAGAATCTGCCAGGATCAAGTCAGGAGTTACATCGCAATGTTTGATTTAATAAAGAAGTCACAACCTTTCTATAAGCTTAAGGCAGGTTTACTTACCCGCGCTTCCAAGCTGTTTATAAAACCTGTATTCTAAATGAAGCTGCGGTGCACGGGATTTTATTGGTTCCTAAAATAGGAGAGAAAAAAAAAAATCGTTTAAAATCAGTTTGCCTGAAAAAAGTTCTACCCTATACTTGAAGGCCCGTGGCCGTATGGAAACTCTTCAAGTGTTAGAATAAACCACCCTAGACTGAAAGTCAAAACTAAATAAATTTTGCAGCATGGCACCAAAATCAGTCATAATTTCAAGAACATCAAGAAAATTACAGTTAAATACACATGCAAGAGAAGCGTTTTTGCTGCTGAGGATGACTCTTACTCCTGGGAAATGTGGTCCAAGATCAGAATCGTAGAATCGTTTTGGTTGAAAAGACCTTTAAGATCAAGTCCAACCTCTAGAAAGTAGAGAGTTTCCCCATTCCCTAGACTCCTACCACAAACCACAGTGTCCTCAAGCCCTGAGGGAGGCTTCAGAAGACAACATTTTACCTGGACCAGTCACTGGCGTTAAGACAGCTACAGACCACTTAGGTACCAAAAAAAAATTCAGCAGGTGGAGGGACGAGTTCTCTCCCTGTTTTTAGTCTTCTTGAGGATTTATCTTAGTTTAAACAAACAGCATGGAGCGAGAAAGTTGCTTTTTGCCTGAATTTTTAGAAGTCCAGGGCATTTAAGAAACTCCAAGCTTCTACTCACCAGTTTGATCGCTACATATTCATTGGTGTAGAGATTTTTACCTGCAAAGGAAGAAAAGAAAATAATCTTTCAGTTCCATGTTTCACACCTGCAGCAGGAGACATGATGCAGAAGAGCATCCTGCATGGCAAAGAGCTGTCCCATCTCAATTCCCTGCAGAAATTCCTGCCTTTAACAAAAATAACAACTTGAAGCATTTCATCGGTGCAGGCAAACGTTGTCTTAAAAAATGTGCCACATCCTCCTTCGCACACAGGTACAATGCCACGGCATTGGAAGACTCAGTAAAACTCAAGACCCGATGAACACGAGAAAAGACAGCCATCTCGTAATCCTGGAGTATCAGGGGAAATTTATTTTACCTTGTAACAGCTTCGTGTTTTCTGATTTTCAGTTTAGGCAAAGCAGCGATTAAGTTCATGACTCTGTTTCAGGCAGTCCTGCTGACAATTAGGAAGCGTGTATTCCAAATGTGTTAAGTCACGGGCATTCACATGGGAAACCCAACAGAGCGGATTTCTCGAGCCCCAGCAGTAGGAGTTGTCAAATATATTTGGATGTTTGGATTGCAGACCAGTAGAGGAGCCTAAACTGATCCATCTCTCGTATGCACTATTCCCATGAGTCAAAGTGAAGGACAAACTTCTGGGCAGTGGTGAAAACACAGACTTTTCCCCAAAATCCCTTCAGTGCAAGTGACAACACAAGCAATGTATGGGATCTACCCCTTCTAACATTTTTTCTTCCCCTCCAAGCAGGCATTAATCATTATTTTAAAACAATAACTGAACACAGTTTTGAAAATGCCACATAATTTCGCAGTAGAGCAAAAGGATTTAGGCTCCAGTCTGCAGCTCCACACTAACACAACCCCCTGGTTTATCCAGAACATATTTTAGAGAACTCTCCAACCTACTAAAATTGGAATAATTTTACATCAGTATCTATTTAGCTACTTTACTAGGGAAGGGTGTCAAACACCAGGAAAAAAATGCCTTCTTTATCCCTAACAGGGCTTGCACTTCGGGATTATGAGAAACACTCCCTGGGTAAGTGGAGGTGTCAATCTGACGAGGCGATCCGCAGGTTTGCGGCTCAGCGAGCTCGTTTCTCAGGAAACCCTGCCCTTGGTTTCTCTCTCCATCTCTGGAGCGTTATCTCCTGTGGGTCGATAAAGCTTCTCTGACGTAACGCCGAAACCAAATTACCCGTTTGCTCAGATGGAGCGTAAGCGAGCCGGTTAATCTTCGCGCCATGGGGAAACGGCACGTCACGCAGACGCAATAACCAAACCTTAGAGTGAAAGGCTACATTGATTAATCTAAGATTACATCGATTCTGAGCAAGAATCTCCAAAAATGCTATTGGCAGTTATGTGGTACCTGAAGCAGTCTCCTGATCACTGATTGATTTATCATCCCTTGCGCCCAGATTATTTTAATTTCAATTCTAAATCCCTACCACATTTGGGGCACAAATGCTATTTATGTCCCCTGAGCAACTACTGCAGCAACCTAGTTCATCTGGCAGGATCAAGAGCACCACAAAGTGCCACTTCCGACTCCAAAACTGCGTGTCATAATTAAAACCACCGGCTGCTTCCCCCCTCCTAAACCTCATTTAAAAAACAACTGGGATGACATAAGCCACCCTAAACAAATGCCGCGTCAGCGTAGCCATCTGTCTGGGCTACCAGCTGCAAGATGTGCGGTGAGAAGACCAATGGACCACGAAAAATAAAAGAAAATCATGGGCCACCGGGCCGG
>NW_009719803.1:22004-22329 GCF_000703405.1 Apaloderma vittatum
GCTGGCCAACGAAGCGAACGCGTGGGTCAGATCAGGGAGTCGAGGCTGAAACTAGGGCATTGACGTTTGGGAGGGATAGGGAGGAGAAAAAGACGAGGCTGAGCGCTGGGAAAATGTCTCTCATATTATTTTAATCATGTTTATGAGCACAAAATTGAGAGCAAGATTTAGTGAAATGCTAAAGCAGGGTAACGTGGGCCATTACTTCTTACCTAGTCGGAGCTCTCCAAAGTTCCCACACCCAATCTTCTTGCCCACTCGGAAGTTGGGTCCCACCATAAGAACACCCGAAGACGTCGACGAGCTTGGTCGAGAACCGTGGCCG
>NW_009719803.1:22345-39991 GCF_000703405.1 Apaloderma vittatum
GTCGTCCGCTGCCTTTCATCCTTTTCCCTATTAGGATGGTCCATGATCTTGGCGAAATCTCTCTGCCAGTGAGCTGGCAGGAAGGAATCGGAACACGGTGTTCTCCTCAAAGTAGAAAGAGGTATCCAAAAGTGTCGGAGTCAGGGTCATGGAAACGCGTAGAGTTCTTTTGGCACCGTGTCCAGTTTCCTAACACATCTTGATAATGTACCAAGGGGTCGATTCCGTCCTTGAGAACTCAATAAAAGGCAGGTTGCTTTTGGTTTCTTAACTGGGAGGGAAAAAAAAAATTAAAAAATAAATATATATGACATAAAAATCATTATTTTGAAATACCAAGTGAGAAGTGTTACAATAGAACTGACATCCAGAACTTTCCCGGCCTCGAGAAACTGAACAGCTCTATGGAAACGCCACTGTTTTCTTCCCCATTTTCTCATCTTTAAAGTAACTATAAGGTCCAAAATCTGTTTTCTCCTCACTTCATGTATAAAGTATTACACAAAAGTCAGGCAAAAGAGTAAAAACCACAAAAAAACCCCACCCCATACCAAAACCCTCAGGAAGTCAGGTTTTCCTTCACTTCACATCTATTTAAGTTGACAAGAAATTCAGCGTTTAGTACCACCAAGCTTTACCTGCACCTCAAATTAATTCGAGATTTAGCCCTTCAAACTGAACACAGATAAGCAGGAAACAGTTGCTACAGGCAAACAAATATATATTAATGTATTAAAAAGAAAAAAAAAGACAGTAACTAAAACTAAGGACGTTTAGTGGTGGACTGAATTTAGAAGTGAAGATGCTGGAGTGTTTCTAGGGCTGGGTCACTAAAAACTCCTTTCTTCCCTAGCAGGTTAATCTGAAGTTGGTCACGTTACCATTTAAAAGGCTACTCGGAAGGTCAGGACCATTCCCTGCCATGATTCAAACTTTTTTCTGAACAATTTTGCCTCCTCTACCTTTCCCACTCAGCGAAGTCGCTCGTGCTTAAAACAAAGTTGCATGAAGATATTTCCTCATGGTGACTCAGTCCAATTCCACTATTCATTTCACTACAACATGGCTGGAGATACAGCGACGAGTGTTTAATAAAAGACACAGGCTTGAAAAAAAAATTAGTTAGAGCATAGCTAAGTAAAAAAAAAAGAGTAAAAAAAAATTATCCTACACACTTCAAAACACCTAGGACCCAAGAGCTAAGTCTCAACCTCACCTCCATCAATAAAACCGCAGCGCTAGAGTGACAAGCCCAGCTACCTGTCAGAGGAAAAGCTCACTTCCCTCATGCTGAAAATCACTTTGATCTACTTGAGATACTCTGGAGACCTTTCCAAGACAAGGATGAGAGCTGTCAAAGCCACGGTTTGCAGCGTAATCACAGAAAATCTGCACAGACTGAACCTCTGAATGAATCCATTTGCTTCAGGTTCCTCAACCCTTCCACAAAGTTCCACTTCTCATCCTGCTTCAGCTCAACACCACCTTGTGACCAGCCCCAACAAAAACTTCTTTTGCCAAAGCCACCCCGTTACTCCCTCCTGGCAAAGTTGCTGTTCTGCTAATGAGGAAAAATCGAGAAAGTCACAAGATCTGTCTTGTTCGTAAGGAGAAAAACCGACAATCAAATATCCCATCTTGGGTTGACCTGGAGGAGGAGCCTCTGGGGTCTGGGCTACCTAAACAAGCCGAATGCTTCCAGAAGTTTCACCTTCTCAGCCATGAGAAACATACTCTTTTTTGCCTTCTCTCCTGCCTGAGAGCTTTCTGGTTTCCTAGAGGAGATACTCCCCCCAAAAAAGCCCTCTGTTACAGGGGTGTATTTCAACTCCCTGCCCATAGCCCAGCAGCACCTCCACACAGAGGTGACGGGCATTTATCTGGGCTTTCCCGACCTGACCTGGTTTCAGCGCCCTCAGCATTGTGCAAAACAGAAAAACTGGAAAAAGTAGGTCAAAATTCACTCCATTGCAGTTTCGAGCTGGTAATGGCATTGACAAAGCTGGCCACCGACTATGGCGAGTCACCTGTGCTGAATCATTCAACCCAACTATTTGGGTTTGCTTCAGCTCACTTAAGTCTCGCTTGACACTTCTTTGTAGGTGCAAGAAACGGCTTTACAAATAGGATTGAATTCTAAATTGCCACGACAGGAGAAGGATGGGTGAGCACGGATTGCTATGCTCATTCTTTACTCATGAACGCGCCGAGCTGTCAAGTCAACATCCTAC
This sequence comes from Apaloderma vittatum, assembly GCF_000703405.1. NCBI lineage: Eukaryota > Metazoa > Chordata > Aves > Trogoniformes > Trogonidae > Apaloderma > Apaloderma vittatum. The sequence goes on from NW_009719803.1 coordinate 24,577, forward strand.
AATTACAGTTTTAAAGGAAGAGATAAACCCAAACTGACTCATTTTACATCCCAGACAAGTGAAATTCCATGAAGCCTTTTCCTCGAAGGCCTTGTGAACATGCTAAAACACATTATTGCATAATCCTCAAAAAAAAAAAAAGAAGCTGCAGATACACTTACACCATGGCTCTCCTTTCAGGCAACAGATTTGAAGAAGAAAGGGGCAAAGCTTACCGAAGAAGAGATAACTTCTAGATGTGCACCTCAGCTTGAGAAGAACTCCAGGTGCCCACACCTGACTTGATGGGAAGGAGTTGCCGATGACCGGGGTGCCTAAAAAAGCTGAGGGCAAGCAAGTAGAACAGTTTCTTGGTTGCCTTGGATCAGGACACCAAACCTCAGCCAAGGCACACAGCAGCTCTTAAAATGGACTTCAGACACCACTGGCCATATTCAGGATCTCCGCCTCCGAAACCAGGTTAAGCAGAGAGCTGGGATGATGGTCACCCTCAGCTTGGTATTCCATCAGCACGCAGAGAAAAGCACATTGCTGCAAAGATCAGAAGGCTGCTAAGACAAGAAAGAGATGTGCTGGGTCTTGGCAGCATCACGTCGATGCTGCTGAGACAGGGATCAGGGAGGAGATTGAGGAAAACCAGTCCAGCCTAAATAAACCAGCAACGAGCCCTAAATACAGGTGCAAGAGCTCTATCTGCGTCCAAGGAGAAAAAAAGCCCAAAAAGAAATGGCGAATGCAAAATGAGAGATGAGTAGTATATTAAGAGGAAACGTGGGAAAACTTGATGTTTAATGATTTAATCTATATGTCTTCTCGTTTTGAAGCCTGAACTTCACCTTCTCCTTTCTTGAAGATCCTGCCTTTTCCGGCAGAGCATCAGACCACGCTGTCACTTCATGTAATTAGATGTTTGGCAGGAATTCAACTGACATTACCTGCATATTTTGCTTGCAACAAAGCTACATCTTAAAGAGGAAACTACTACATGAGACCTATATGCAGAGGGAGAAATCTCCCGCGCCCTTTAAAGCCCTGTTTACTCGAAGGCAAATTGCTGTCAAACAGGGGTGACAAACCTTAAAGCGTCGCACAGAGGTTAAAGAGCACACGGGAAGAACCAGCTAAGAAATCCTGCTCGTTTGGGCTTAATAAAAACGTTGCTTCAGCCCAAGAGCTGCTGGGCAGCACCCCGACTCCCCACTATCCCCTCATTCTCCCCCACTCTTCTGTTTTTTGTAGGGTAAAGTTTTTGCTGGTACAGCTAAAACTGACAAGAGCTGAATATTTAAGGAGCCGTTACACTCCAAGCCTGAAACCTGCTGCAGCAATTTGTCTTCTCTTTCCATTATAGGATTATAAAATCTCCGTGGAGTCAACACTGCAGCTGTGCTACAGCCCCAAACTAAGCTGCCAAAAAATTCAAAACAAACAACCCACCTATCCTACATGGCAGCATCCTTACAGCGTATAAAGAACAAACCTTAGAGAGAAAGGAAAAGGTTAAGATTTCACTTTTTCTTTTTTTTTTTCCCCCCAGATCTCCTGACTGCAAAGCAGTTCAGTTGTCAGAAGAAGATTGATCTGGATAGCCCACGCGATGGAAAGATGCCAAGAATTTGCCCGCCGGAGACGTACAGCACCCCTTGCAGAAGGAGGCCAAAAAGATGCTTAGGAGCCTTTTTTTTTTCCCCATTCAATTTATTTATTTCCAAGCAAAGGTCACTCCTTTTGCTAGGAGCTGCCACCTCCTCCCCAGTGCAAGGTACGGGCTTGGTTACTGGTTTCGTTCCGCGCCCGTGAGTGGCTACGCCCACGTCAAACATCACCGGCTCCATAAAAACCTGCACTTCCTCGGCAGAGCAATTTGGCATAACAATCCCAAGGCACAGAGTTACTTGGTTACTTCCATCCAGGTTTGAACTTCTCTGGCCACAAGCAAAGCTTTGCAGCTTGGGTTTTAGTAGATACTGGATTATCTCAACATTGAAACCGTGCTTTCCGAGCCATTCACGGACGACGTGTACAGGATCGAGGAACAATGACCCGAGGAAGTCCTTGGTTCCTCAAGCTGGAGGAGAAAGTAATTTGTTCTACCTTTTCAATTTCAGGAATTAAGTTCATGTCTTAAAATGAAAAAGAGATGCAACGTGGGCACTCACAGAGATTTGTAGCCAAGGAAAGTGCATCTTGATGATAAAACTCCTCACCGTGGTGGCCTGGCCATCATCCCTCCACAGGATGCGGCTCAGGACAACACAAAGCTGCACGTGGGGAAGGGGACAAACTCTTGTTTGCAAAAGATCATCGCTCAGCCATGTCTGCAACGCACCAGCCAGATGTCCACCAGCCACCACAACCTCCCCGGGGGACCTCGCTTCATCACCTGCCCTCTCCGAAGCGATCTACTCCGTCACAAAGCTCTACCACTGCTTGAGGAAGAGGAGATGACAGCTGACATGTATTTTTGCCTTTCGAAATTGCTTACTACACCCTGTCAGCTGGCAAGGAAGCAAGTAGGACAGCCCTCATCTGAAAAAGCTGATATGCTCTTCTTCCACAAACGTGGCAAGGTACAATCTGGGACCTCTCACACTGAAGGATTTCTGAAAGGAGACGGAAGACGCTGCTCCTTCCAGGAGCAGTTTAGCTGCCTGCAGCTGAGTTACAGCAGCCGGTGAAGCCAGAGCTTATTACCTGGGCTGTTCGTCACCGATTCAACTGTGTTAGGAGTTACCTGAATTACTGCTCAGAGCCTTTTGGTTGCCCCTGAAATACCACCAAACCAAGCCAATGACGCTCACATGCCCTCTGACCTCTCTCTTCCACAGGGAAAGAAAATGATTATGATTTTCCAGCCTTTTACAGAATTATTGTCTGGATTACCACGGTAGGCATGTGCTTGCAGTGAGGGTTTAAGCTGTTTGAAGGAAAGGCAGATTCTACCACGCAGCTTTTTTTCCAGTTTACCTATAGATATTAGAAAGCAGCTTCTACATGGTGCTCAGATTAATACTGTATCAATCAATAACATTTAGTCATCCTGGTGGTGGGTGTTCATTTTTTTTTAACCCCAGGAAATCAAATCAGTGCAAGTACATCTGCGTGCCACCCCGAAACAGCTTTTGCTGCTCTATTTACAACAGCACAACCGTCCAGTTTGGGTGCAAATCAAAGCTCCATATGTATTTGCGCTTCTGGGCGTGATCCGAGAGTCGCTCGGATACACGGCGACAGGTTTAATGTCCCATTGGCTGCAAGCGCTGAAGCACAAGAAGAGGGTTCAAAACCTCTCAGCAAGCCAACTCCAGAACTGCACGACTTTCCATCAGGTTCCCAAGCTGAATCACTACTGAGAGGTTAAAAAAAATATCCCTCGGAGACAGCTCGAGGAAAGGTACAGGTAGATGGGCACATCAGCAGGTCATCACACCCTGCTGTTCCACTGAATGGAGCTTGCAAAGAGTTGGACATTCATGATTCATCCAGCACCTCAAAAATAAATGCACGTACTCGAGGAACTCTGCTTCCCCCATTGTTTGCTAATTTTCAGCAGCTCTTTTCATATCCTGTGTAACAGCAGAATGCCAAGAACATTGAGGCTTTCATTTGTGTGAAAGCAACAGCTTCCAGCAAACCACGGCCACATCTTCCACCCTCACGTGTCTGTGAAATGCTGGGATGTAGCACAGCCTCCCACGGGGAGAAAAAGGAACTGGAAGCGCCGAATTTCAAAACAGGCAGGTATTTAGCAAGCAAAAAGCACTTTTGGAGATCACCCATGCAGCTTTTCATGCGTTTGTATCCTTAAAAGCTGGAGCAACCACGCCATTCCGAGACTCACGGAAGGTCCAGGCAGGAGATCACCATTAGAGCCACCTCGGCCACCTTCACGTCCAAACAGCGCAACAACCCGAAAAAACAAGGATCTGTTGCCAGTTGAATGAAACGGCGAGGCTTTTGAGCAAGAAAACGGGAATCATGCTGGCATATGATTGTTCCGCCCCCGCGTTCGCCTTCACACATTTCTTACAGGTCAATTTGAAAGAATTAAGGCTTGTTCAGCTGAACATCTGGTGGCTGTTGCTAGAGGAAACAGACTCTCTGCACCATTTGAGCAAAAAAATAAAAAAAATAAAATAACAAGTTACATAAAAGCCAGACTGCACAAGCAAGAACATGCATTTTGCCAGTTTTGACGAGTTAGAGAAAACGGGTTTGGGCATCAGCTGCTTGAGTTAGGGGCTTCCCCCACACCTTGTGGGAAAAAATGGTTCTCGATGCTCCAGAGGGCCTTTACGGACACCACACCCTTCTCACCAGGGTTTATCCAGTGTTCGGAGTGCAACACCCAGGGGTTGAAGTTGATTTTGTGGAAAACTGAGGAGTTCTAACGGTACCACCAACCAGAAGTCTCGTAGGATGACATATCTTCACAAAGCCCCACGCCACAGGAGGCAGCATTCCCGAGAACACCTCAACCAGCCGGAATTGCACTTCACATCACGTACCTTTCTACAAATAGATTTCGCTGCTCTGCAGGAGAGCTTCAGGAGCGTAACAATCCAGAAGCCTGATGGATGACTAATACAACTAGAAACCTTCAGGTACAGAAGGATATTTTAACTACCACACGTCGTCAAGACCATTCTCGACATGCAGCCGAAGAACAGCGGAGGCACCTACGGCTTCCATGGCTGTCTCCTTTCTGGAGGATTCCAAGCCTTCGGTTCCAGCTGGCTTCCTCCAGCACTGCCTGGAGAATTCCACTCCACAGTCAACACCAGTGGCTTAGACAACACAATGTTCTCCTGGACCACTGGTCCAGGTCTATCCCATATCACCGCGCATGGGATGTGCTAGTAAGCAGAAAGCCTCTCCAACACAAGTGATCCAATTCAAAAAAAAAAAAAGTTCCCAAAATCTCAGATATCTTAGAGGCAGGATTGAGAAAACCAAGCTGATGACTTCAGTCACAAAAAAACCCCTCCACACCATCACGTCAAGAAAGCTTTCGGCTTCAGGGGCTCACCTTTAAGACAAACCAGCAGAAAACGAAGCCCAGTCTCTGTTGGACTTGCACAAAGATATTTAAAGCACCAGTCTGAATTATTTCAACCCCTTTCAAACAATCAACAGCACTCCTGTTACCAGCACCAAAACAGAAAAAAAGCCCTATTATTCATTTTCGGAGGATGAAACTGCAAAATAATTGGAGTTACTGGATCAAGCAATGTTGAGAAGTGTTTTCTCCTCCAGGCTGGAAGCTACCAAAAGTACGAAACCATCGTACATCCACAGAGCATGTCAACTCTCCTCCCTGTAATGAAGTTAAAAAGCGCTTCTCAATAAGCTTCAGTTCACCACAAAAAGACTTTGGACTCTCCCTGACTTTAATTCTCCCCCATTTCCTCATCAGAGCGATTCATCGCTGACAAGCACAATTGCAGCTCCCTCCTTTCTCAGCTCAACACGGGTGTTGCTAAAAATAAAGATCAGGGATGCAAGTTCCCGAGAGAAGTTACTTCAGGTGAGAAATGCTGACAAAATGGAGAGGAGGAAAAAAAATTAAAATGGAAATAAGGAATAAGAATTGAACAACTTGCATTCAGGTTTCCGAGCATCCTTCCACAGGCTTGACGGAAATTTCATATACCCTGGTTATAAGTTATGGGATTTTATAGCCTCTTCCCTCATATATGTTTGGGTTTTTGTTTTGGGGTTTTTTTTTCAGAAAGTTGCATGCTAAGATGCCTCAGCATATTGAAGGCACGCGACGCTCACCACAAGTTGTGGGACTTGGTTATCGGGGATTACAGGGTGGCAAGGGCTGGGGCACGGGAGCACCAGAGCATCCAGCTGGTCATATCTGTAGCGAACCTGGAAACGAAAGAAAAAAGACATTTATATAAAGTCTGAATGCGACAGTTCATCCAAGCGGCTCCCAATCTTGATTCTGCTTAAAAAAAAAAAAAAAAAAAGCAACAAACATTGTTTGTGGTTTGTAGACTAATAAACCAGCTTCCAAGTATGCTGTGAATGAAACGGATCCAAACTCCACTTCTTATAGGAAAATCTAATATTTCTCCTTATAAACTAATAAGTATCCTGTGTAATAACATGAGTTTTGGTTCAGATGGTGACAGCATTTTCTTAAAATACAGATGTTTCCGGCTCTCGGGGCAATCCAGGGTTTTGTTTTTGGTAAACTGCATCTCCCTACCTCGGCAAACAGGTTCCTAAACCTGAACTCCCAGGACGCAGGATCGCCAGGCCGGCTCCAGCTCCTGCAGTGCTCCAGGTGCTTTGGTCAGAAGGAAGCACGAGGGATTTTTGTTGTTGTTTGTACGTTTTTTCCCCTTAAATAAGATCCTCTGGAGCACGTAGCCCACAGGGCAGAAGAGGGCCCAAAGACGAATTTCCGATGATTTTTAAGGATGTGAAGGTGGAACCAAAACAAAACTCTGCCCAAGGTGACCACTATTCTGCACTTGGAACTTCCTTTGAAAGAAAATTGTCCTAATGAAAAACTTAAATTTTCAAAAGCAACTTTGAGTTCTGAGGAGCTCTGACCATATTCCAGATGATAAGTTCTTCTGTTTTTGCTTCCCCAACAAAGTCACTGCCGAGAGACGCTGCTTTGACCGGAATTTGGTATACCTCTGCCCCTAAGCTTGTTGTCACTCCAGGTCAAATCACATACGTGCTCTCTTCCGACGTCGCCCACAATTTCAGTCCTCGAGAAGCTAGGATTGCTCAATGGCGTCATGCAAGACTTCAAAAGTCTCCAGGAGCTCACAATAGTTGTCATTAATTAATTCTTGTCTACAACTACCAGGCACCAAGTCCTGGACGAAGCCAACCGTAGGGCTGAGGAGTGCTCAGCACCACTCCTGTGTCCAAGCGGCGACACCCATACCTCTAAAATGAAAAGGTGTCAGGTAGTTGAATACATCCCTCAATATTAAGTTTATTGTGAGGCATTTAGGGCGAGCTTTTGTTGGGCTCAGCGCTAAATCTCTTCTGAGGTCTTTGACCGGGTCAAAGGCTGCGGTGAGGAAGAACCGGCCAAACCCGTACCAAACTACGCCTGATGAAAAAGGGAAAAAGCGATTCACGGGGTTTAGAGCTTTATTTACCTACTTGATGTCGCACCTCGAAGCACTTTTTTGGCAAAGCCTTGGAGGAGCCCATTAACGTGACAGTCCACATTTAAAAGCTGAACACCCTTTGACCTGGCAAAACTTTGCTCTTCAAAGGAAAACCGTAAAAATTCCAAATGGAGTTCACCAGCCTAAGACTGCCTCAGTTTCCTTCCATAAAAATCAACCTCTGGTAAGAGGGTGGCACCTCCACATGAGGAAGTTGAGCTTCTATTTGTAACTCTCTCCACAGTGCAATGATTTACTTTAGGAATAAAAGTCAATAAATCACCTTATGCTACCCTAAGGTTCAGGTTTGACACAGAGGTTAGGTATTATTCATGGTCTTGGCAGCGGTGCCTCAAATAAGGCGAGGAGACCACAAAATTTAGAGAAAACCCCTTGGGTAAGTTCAGGTAAAACCTACTCGCAACACGCAACTATCTCGAAATGAAATTCTTGAAATCTTTCAACTCACCTAGAACTTCTACAGAAGTTGTCCCAAACCGCATTTTTCTTTTTAGACACGATTGAGTTTACACTCTCAGGTGTCAACCCCAACCTGGATCATCATGCGATAACAGTTAAAACAAAAATAAATAAATAAATTTTAAAAAAATTGCATCTAGTTCAAGGAGTTTTCTTGCAGGATCCCTCTGACTGGCATCTGAAGATGAGCCTCTTTAGGTCTTCACATACTTTTGAAGAAAAGGGTAAGCACACCCTGACAGAGCATTCACCTCGCAGCAAAGATGATTTGCTCGACGTTCCCCTACTTACCAGATCGCTTCACTAAATCATTAACAGACCTGGGATTTAATGCTCTTTAGAACAGCCTGCTCAGCTGACACTGCTCCTCAAGCCTACGCATGATCCAGTAACCCAAATGCAGATATCCAAGATCCTTTTTCCCCACCTGAGAGCTTGCCACGTGCACAGGTGACACAACCAGCCCTTGAAAGACAGGAGGTGACACTTCCCGTGGAAAGTCTCCATTTGTCAAGGCTTCTGCTGTTCCTCAAGAGTTTGAGGACACTTCACGTTCTTTGCAGCTTCTTGTCAACCCTTCCAGTCTCCCTCCACGCATGAACACGAAGTTTCACATTTAGGGACGAAACTCCACAAAAAACACGAAGAGTTGGGAGGTGTCCACAACTTCTCAACGGTGCTAAGAAACTACTGGTTTCGTAGTCCAATTTCAGAGTAAAGCTAGATTTTTTTACCAGGAATGGATCAGCTCACAAAACGAAAAATGTTGGTCAGCCACGACACGAACGCAAACAAAACAGTCCCAGGGAAGCATCGCGATTGTCACTTTAAATACTCCACATAATTAGTATGACACAGAGGAGGACGTTAACGTGTGCACGCTTTGCTTGTTGTCATCCCTGCCCAGCTCTGGGCTATCGGTCGATCGCCGCCTGCAAGGAACGCCCAGCCAGTCATGATCCCACACGAGGAAAGCTGAAGAGAAGTATTATGATTGCCTCCTCCCACTTCCTGCTTGAAAAGGGGGAATTTCAAGCATTTTTTTGCATTTTAAAGGGGTCGAGAACTTCACATTAAAAATTATAATGAAAAAGCTCCTCCAGTGCACTCCAGTGCCCATAACCTCTAGATTCCAGATGTCAGCATGGACACAACCACCCAGTCCCACCACTATTCATTTTATAGAATTACAGAGCGGTTTGGGTTGGAAGGGACCTTCAAGATCATCTCATCCCTGCCATAGGAGGGGACACCTCCTGCCAGAGCACATTGCTCCAAGTCTCATCCAAGCTGGTCTTGAACACTTCCAGGGATCTGGGGTGTCCACAACTTCTCTAGGCAACCTGCTCCAATGTCTCACTACCCTCAGGGCCCTGTCGACCCTGGGTTCATCCAAACTAAACCATCAGCTGCCACAAACTCCTAGACCAACAAGACCCAGAAATTTGCTGCCTGCTTTTGAAAAAGAATCCTTCCAACCCTAAGAGTGTCAGGAGTTTTAGACTCCCCAAGACGGGCAGCTGCTCCTCTGCTTCCAACCCAACTGTCCTTCTTCGTATTTTTTTCCAACTCTGGCAAAGAAGCAATGACCAGAAACAAGCAACACAACAGATGTCATCACACACTCACCCATTGAAATTCACTCAGCTTTATTACTCAACAGCCCTATTAATCAGATTAATATTCCAGCCCTCCAAAAAACAAAACGACACACACTACCTGTAGCAAGCAGGGTACTAGCGTGCCAACAATAACCCAGTGGACGCCAGGGAGATCAACCTGAGCCATGCCCAGGCCAAACAATAAGGGTTTTGCCCACTCACCCACAAAAGAGTTTCTTTCACAAGCTAAAAAAAAAAAGGCAACAAACCCACGCCACTTGCTGCGCTCCTAAACACGAGCAAGCACGGCAGACACTTGAAAATCCTGTTCGACGTCCCGGCAACAACTTTTCCCATTCACCTGGCAGCACGCTACCAGCTTCACAGAAGTCTGGCGCGTTTTGAGGACGGCAGAAGAGCTGCAGAAGCCCTGTTACACATTGAAGGCATCTTCTCCATCCCACTTGTAGGATGAATTATGTATTTAATAAGAAGCAGCCGTGATAAGAAGCTAAAGTCGAACGCGGAGGCCAAGTCTCACTTTGCGCAAAGAACGCGAATCCATGCGACAACGCAGATGGCAGAACCGTCCACCTCTGTGCGCCGTCTCACACGCGTGCTAAAAACTTCTCCCAGAAGCTGGAGCAAAGCCCTATTTTGCAGATATAACCTTCCCGTTACCTTGAAGGTAAACATTACCATTTGCAGAGCGAAGGAATCGCATCTGCACAAAGCCATGTCGCTTCAGCTTTCGATCCCTAACCTTCAGTGTAGAATTAGAAAAGTTTGTCGCGGACCTTGATGCGTCAAGTCGCGTCCGTATTCTTTGGAGCCTTCAAGCCCCATGCAAAAGCAGCCTTTTGGGTTTCACTAGAGACACGAGTAGAAAAAGTCTTTGTAACACAAGGTCATGTCAAGCTTGCTAGAAGACTAAATTTAGCCACTTGTGCCTCAGGCAAATCTATTAGTTACGGGAAGCTCAGATGCTGGCGTTGAGTGCTGGTCCAAGGGTAAATCCCTCAGAAGACTTGACTCCATTTATTCAGAAACGGTCTCGAAGCGATTAACGGGGAGCCCGACCACAAGTCATCAAAGAGGAGACATGTCTGAATCGTGGCAGGACCGTTTTAAGGCTGGTTTGCTTTGAGTGGTGTAAACTATTACTACGTTACGTGTCAGAGCTGGTGAAGAGAGGAGCTCAGGAAGATTTAACAGATGGGCTTTCGGCACAAATGTATTTTGGAACACCTCCTCAGTGAGCATATTTCCTATTCTAACATGCCTCACGCTCCAGCTATAATACACTACAATGAGAACACGGGGATTATTCCAAGCTTTAGGAAATGTTAGCAGAGGCTGACTGAAGACAAGGCCCTGGTAACTGAAAGGTGTCACAGTGAGCACCTTCCTCAAATATTTAATAATTTTTCCAAGCCGTAAGACGGCGGCGACTCAGATTCTTCAGCTGTGTTGAGTCACAGGATCAGCAACAGTCACAGAAGGGCCACAGCGCTCAATCAAGGTTTGACATTCAGAGGATACCAAGACCCTCAAGTCCTCCAACCTCCACCAGATTTGGATCCTAACCACCGAAACCCATTTATTTCAGCATGATACTCTTCCCACAGCAGCAGAGCACAGCCTAAGTGGGATTTACCGTCGCCGGTGTTGCATCTATCACTAGGAAAACTGAAGCCTGAGCGCTGCCAATGCTGTGCAGAGCTTCTTCCGAATTAGAAACCTGTCAAAACCTTTCCAAACAGAGGACAGCTGGGAAGCAACATAAGATGCTGATGGTCTTGGCTGCAGGATGATCAGCTGGAGAAGCCAGAGGGCCTCCAAATCACCCAACCTGGTGCTGATGCTAAGCCAGCTGAGGTAGTCCGTGGCTAGCAAAACGGGACTGTGAAGAGTTTTTCAGAGTTGTAACTTGCTCTTTTAAGATCTAGGAAATGAAATCAAGCTGCAGAAACTAGCCTTGCGCACCACGAGAAGGAAGACACTTAGAAGGTACCTGAGGACAAGACAGGGTTGCTACAAGGACTCACAGTTAAGCAGCTCATACCCAACTTGAGAAGAGTTGAATTCTTTCGGCACACTTGCCAGAGCCGGCGCCGTCAGTGGAACAACATTCTAAGCTACATTTTAGAGGAGTTCCTCCCATTTATAGACCCAAAGAAGCAGGAGTCAGCTCTACAAGGAATTTTGAGTCACAAGGAAGGGAAGCTGGAAGACCTCAGAAGTTGGAGATGCTCAAAATTGTAACTCTTTGGAAACCCACCTGAAGAATTTCATCCCTAAGCGGCAATAACTGAATTCCTATGCCCCTCCTCGCCACAACAAGGATTAGATTTCCTTTGGGTTTGTTTTTCTAGGAAGAAAAATGAGCACATCTGAATTTATCCTCTGACTTACAACTCAGAAATGAACATGCAGCAGCTAGTGAGGGAGCACCAAGTTGGGTTTATTTCTACAAACTTTGATTATAGGCACGACAAGGTAAGTATTTAAGGACAAAAAAACCCAAAACCCAAACACACACACCTTTCAACCTCAGAAGCACCCAAGATTTTCTGTTACATTAAATGAGTTAAAACAGGCGCTGAGCAGATTCAGGACTTTGTGAAAAATAAATTTTTCCCAGCCTAAAGGAATGTTATAATATAATTATAAGAAGGAAAAAAAAGAAAAAAAAAAAAAAAGGAGCAGGATAGCAGTCAGGAGAACCGTTTTCCCCTCTCGTCACTGAACATCCCCTCAGTTCCCGCATTAAATGCTTGGAGTGGCAAATCCAGGCTATTCAGTTGTCTTCCGCAAAGCCGAAGCTGTCAGGCTAATCTGCAAGGTGGAATTGCTATCAACTCTTCAGGCTATCAAGTTCTTATTCAGCAGAGATTCTCTCCCAGACAAGCAAACCGAAACGGAGGATTCAGACAGGTAAGAGACACTGATCCCATTTTGGGAGATGAGCTGTTCTAAAGAGACCTCCCAGGAAAGAACAGCATACAAAAAGCCCTGAAAAAACAGTGGTAACCTCACACTGATCGCTGGTTTTGCCAACTTGTAGAGATGGGTGGTCTTTTTAAAAGATAGGTAGTGTCTGATGAAGCAGATGATTCCTAAAAAAACCTCATCTCTTTAAAAACTCCTACAGGCAGGCCAAGAATTAGCCCTGTAAAAAGCAGAAGCTAGGGAAAAAAAGATAAATCAATAGAAAACAAGTAAAACAAGATGGAAAGACAGAAGGAAGGCACAAGCATGTTCCTTCTCTTTGCTTCTCTACCTCCAGCATTTGTGAAGATGGAAAAGCTCAAATGTCTGTTTTTAAAGTGATAATACAGAAGTAGCTGGTTCATTCAAAACACACTGGGGGGCAGACAAGTCAAGAAGACAAAGAACAGAAGGACCAAGCAAGCCTTTAGAGAATCTAAACTTTAATACACATGGCCATGTGAGTAATTTAAGTTTATCAAATCAGAGAAAAAGATCCCATAAATAAAAATATGAAGCTTAAACCAGGAAACCACTCTCAGCCACCCAAGCAGTGACGGCAACCATCAGGCTCTCACCTGAAAAGCTCTTTGGAGAGCAAAACTATATAGGATAAGGAGAAAAAAAATCCCTCATGTATGTAAATAACCAGTTAAAAATAAAATTATAAGGGAGGAGCAAAGAAAGGCACCTCTGGTCAGATTTGTAGCAGAGGGGACTCGCCGAAGGATTCTGCTCTGCTCCACTGTATTGCAGGAGAAGGCAGAGCCGAGACGACAACATTTGCTACTCTGAATAATTGAACACGATCAGTAAATAAGAGCAATGACTCCGAGGAATTGCAGTAAAATCTCGTGATGCGAGTGGGTGACACAATTCAAACCGCAGCACATCAGGGAACAACCGCCCTAACTTCAACTTGAAAAAATACAAAAGACCGAACTCAAGCCAAAACTGGGGAATGGGACACCGGGGCCTGAATTTGTTCCGAATTTGTTCCTTGCCAGTTTTTTTGGACACCCCCCCCATTCTTGTTTTCTATTTCTTCTCCGTCGAGGCAGTTAATCTCGCAACGGTTCAAAGCAAGAGGTCTCATGCACACGGAAGAGAAGCGTGAAGGTTACTAAATCCAAACACCTGGCTCAGGGAGGTTGTAAACTGCCAGAGAGAGAGAAATAAAGCAATACTTCCCCAGATTAGATCTGCTGGTTTTGCTTATTCCCCTCCCCGGGCATCTGCTACTGGTTACTAGCAAGCAGGATACTGGGCCAGATGGATTCCCGGTCTCATCTGGTAGCACTTTTTAAGGCATTATACAGGATTTTATCTGTTAACCTGGAAATACACAGCCAGAAGAGCTGGAAATTAGTTGAAAAACCACAAAAAAAAAATAAATGGAGGCAATCTCAACACGAGGAAAGCAATGAGTTGCCGTGGACTTGGCACAAACGCAGACATGTACATACGGGCCACAAATAAATTTATTTTGAGAATCTGGTGCAAGTTTCCAACCATCATGGTCAGAAGGTAGCAAAACTTTCCACGTGATAAAACCCAGCAAGATGCTCAAATTGGCCGAAACCAACAAGGACTTGACATCAGCAATCGAAAACATGCAGCTACAGACTTCCAGAGTAAAGCAGAGAGCTGCACCTCATCTTCCTCACAGCCTGACAGCCCTTCAAAATAAAAAAAAAAGGCACCAGCTGGACACTTTGCTGAGTGCAGAAAAAGTAATTTCAGGGCAGTCAGCACGTAAAGAAATGCTTGCGCAGAACCACAGAATCATAAAGGTTGGAAAAGACCTCTAAGATCAACAAATCCAACTGTCTACCCAACACTACCATGACCGTATCTTAACAAAGTTTAGGTATTTATGGTGCAAGTGTAAAGCCCTGATTTTTATCAAGCGGATAGTCTAAAATTTCATTGCAGTCAGCAATATTTTTGCCAAAAGGTTGTGGTATCACCTGTACTGGCATCCCGCTACAATGTCAAGAACAGAGAGTTGCTTGGCCTGTTCTTACCAGAACCCTCCACGCTTTCCAAGTACATTACTAAAAATTATTTTTTTTTCCATGCAGCGTGGTATTTAAATTTTATTCTTAACCAGTGACACCTCACCAGTGGTCACCTTCCCCCTAAAAAGAACTGATATTTATCACTAGCAGCATCTCCAGCTCATCCCTGCCTCCAAGAGCTCTAGTATCAAAAGAGAACACCACTCCACAGATCTCTCCAAGTAATAAAACCCAAATTCTCCCATCAGGAACATTTCACCACCCAGGGGACGTTTCCAAAACTTCAACAAGCGAGGAATCCTCTGTGGCTTCTGCAGCCTGGAGACAGCGATCTCCTCAACTCAAAGGGGCTCTTTGTATTTTTTGGAATGCAACTGTGGGAGAGTCCTGCTAATATTTGATAAAAGCTTCTCCATGTGAACAAAGCTCACGCTTCTCGGATCACCCATCAGCCTCTCCCAGCAGGGTGACGGGAGACTGAGTTACTGACACAGCGTTAAACTGGGGATGTAGAGAAGATGGTTTATTTAGTCGAAACACATCTAGGGAGCTGAGAGAAGGAAAAGGCAAGTCCTGAAGAACTTGGGGAGTGGCAGCATAGGCTGATTACACATATGCATTAGGTCACAGATTAAAAAAAAAAGTTTAAAAAAATCAAGTCTGAGATCACACCCATGACTTCAATGAGGCCACCGCAAGCTCGGTGATGTGACAGGGGGAAGGTGGAAAACCTCACGTGAAGTCAGTGTGTGAAAAGCAGCAGGGATTAATGACTGACCACAGGCTTTGACTCGGGAGCTGACACTTCCTACGAACTTAAAAGTCAAGTCACCGTTGAGAAAGGCTGAAGAGAACGGTCACCAGCAGCAAAACGGATTGGAAAGACGACAACCCTGTGAGCAATTTGGACAAGGTAAGGAACCCCAAGCCTTAAAGTTTCACACCGTGCCAAACAACACATAGACAACACTTTCCCAAACAAGGGAGAGTTAATATTCAACTCCTTCACGCAAAGTAGTTGCAAACACCCAGCTCCACGTAGCGCTTTGTTTCCCTCAGACCTGGAAACCAGGTTGAGGGAAAAAGAAAAAAAAAAAAGAAAAAACCAAACAAAACAACAACAAAAAAAAGAGTTCCCCGACCACCTACAACCTCTTCTCTTCGCCCCGAGAGA
>NW_009719804.1:0-32345 GCF_000703405.1 Apaloderma vittatum
GCACAGCTTCACTTCTTGTTTGTAATCCTCACAATAAACCGGGTAGTGTCACTTTTCCATGTCTGTGCCATACAATTTTTTCAAACAGCGTTGAAGGAAAATGTAGGGAGTTGTTGCTTCCTCAGTGAAGGCTCTCAAGGTTGCCTGTGGTGGCTTTGTAGGTTGTTGGTCTTTCAGCTGAAATCCCTGGCCCAGTCTTTAACAGCACAATTTCTGAATTATTGGCCCTTGCAGGGAGGAGGAGGAGCGTGTACGTGCAGTGGGGAGGCAGAATGGGGGGGGTTTGCTCTTTTTTTATGTCTCAGTGCTGTGTGTCTCGAATGGCAGCTGAGGTTGCCGAGGTGGTCGACTCTCAGATTCTAGTCATAAAATCGTTAAGGTTGGGAAAGACCTCCGAGATGGTGTGCAGGGAAGGCAGCCACCCATCCCTTCCTCTTGCAGTCAGCTCCTTGCACGGGTCTGGAAGGCCTAAAGAAAGTTGGAGTTACCCAAATTTGAATTATGTAATTCTTCATATTTTAGTAGGTATCTGAGTTTTCACTTCTTTTCTGATGCTCTCATTTCCCCCCCATCTCAGCTGTTTCATTTTAGCATATCAGGAAGAGGAAGAAAGGAGACTGCAAATGTGCGTAGGGATGCTCTTGTGCCTGCGGAGCTGTTACCTCCGGGACACACAGCTGACACGTTCGAGTTTTTGGCAGCGTTCAGTTTGATTTCCCTTTTCCTTCCTTTTTTTTTCAGTCTTCCAGTAATAGCTCCCTTGTTCCAGAGAACAAAACCAGCACTTAGTGGTGGTTCAGAAAGATTCATTAAAACCAGGAATGGTGTAATTGTAAACAGGCGCCCCCCTCCTGTCATCCTCGCCTCCCACTCTAGCCCAGGGCACCGCAGCCGGGTGTTGCCCTGGCTCCAGACAATTTGTGGGCGAAGAAAAGGAACAATAGCCTCTGGAAGTTAAAATAACCTTTCCTTTTTCAAGCTGTTACAGTACTTTCTTAGAAAACTAAGAGAATAACCTTGATGTTCATTTTTTAAGACTTGCACTTTAAGTGATAAATGTTCTCTAGTGGTAAAATCATAGCATGACTGATAGTAAAGTAGAAGTAGTAATTCTGGTAAAATTTTATTACAAAAGCTAAGAAAGGTGGGAAACAGCAATGGGGAGGTTGATTAGGGCAGTTTTCTTATAGACTGAGGTAATCAGTGGTTAATAAAGCTATGATTCACTTATGATTTGTCATTTTTACAAGAGCTATCCACTAAGCTATTGCAGGCTTGTTAATCTTTGCGCTTACCAAGAATTATTGGCAAGGGCATTAGGTTGTGAGGAATAGTGATAGTTTGCTGGATAGGTGACACTCTTGGAAATTTTTTGATTACGAAGAGATTTTTTGTATTTATAGTGTTATGGAAGGGAGCTGAGGATGTGCTCTGGGTTCCTCTCCTCCCTCCCCTTGGACTCTGCAGCTGTGGAGCCTCATCAGCTCTGCCAAAGGCTGAACTAAAGCTGGGGCTGCTAAAACACCAGGGTTTTTAAATGCCAAAACGGGTGCTGAAGTATTTTAACACTTGCAACTGCTCCAAAATTCAGCTTTTTATTGATCGCAACTAGTGCACACTGATCAATGAATACTTGCTAAACAGTGACAGCATTTTTGAAGGACAAATGGCTTGGCAGTGCTTCTTGGAGAAACTATTTTGTTACCTGCGCTAGCCCGAGAAGTGCTTTTTCAGTTGGAGAACGGGATGACTGGAAAGCAGGACAATCACTGTGTTTGTCTGACCTGAGGCTGGGCTGCAGACAGATAAAATAGACCTCAATGAGCCAGACCCAGTATCAGGCAACAGTACGGTGGCAACCACAGCAGTGTTGCTCACGTGGTGTGGAGAAATGGGTCTGTGTTTAGTCTGAGGGTTGCATTAACCAAGCTGTATCACTGGTCCCTGAATTAAGGTGTTGTGAATTTTCCTGCACGTCTTTCCATGACCCAGTATTTTGCTGGGAAATTTCTGTGAAAGGGTTATACTGAAAGGTTCAGTTGCAAAAGCTGTTAAGGCCAAATTACAGCATTGTTGTTGCCATTGAGATTGGGTAGTGTAACCACTTAAGAATAAATACCACGGGAAACAACCTAAATCCATCTAATTATTCACTGTTGTTATGCAAGTGATGGGGAGGAAACTAAATGGTTAGTATGCTGATGTAACTTTTGCTTTGTTTGTGATGAATTTCATTTATGTTCTCAGAGTGCTCTTTTTTTCCTTCTCTTTTTTTTTCTTCTTTTCTTTTTTTTCTTTTTCATTCCCTAAAGCAGACGAGGCCAGAGCAGGAGCGCATGGGGAGGGCCAGCCCGTATAGGGTCCTCTCCATGTAACAAATGTGAAGAGACAGGTTTTGTGTGCGCGCTGCCGGAGTGATAGGACATGGCACGGCTTCTTCACCTCCAGCCTAACCTCGTGGCAGAAGAGAGTAGAAGTGGTCCCAGAAGCGATAGGCACATAATGGGAAGTCGTGCGTGGCTGTTGAGTCCCAGCTCCACACCTGTTCCGTGTCATAACAACTTCCTTTGCGCACGGCGGGAGCAGCGGAGGGGAAACCGAGTGCCCTACTTTGCTCGCAAGATTGCCGGAGGCGTCGTGTCTTTGCGTCACTAAAAGCTTTCGGGTTAAGCGCTGGCATCAAAGAAACCAGCTCGTAGCTTTATAGCTCGCTCTTTATGCGCTTGAGAAACAGCTTCAAAACTGCTGCTTTACCACACAAATGGCTTTTTTTTTTTTAAAAAAAATGTTTTATTATGTATTCCTATCTGAAGTGATTTGGGGTTTTGCAGAAATCACTGTCAATGAAAAATATATTCTATGAATTATTTTAAGTATTAATTTAGTTGGATAACTACGTCCTGAGGCCTTTCCTCTTTCTGGCAAATCAGAAGAGTTTTCTGTTCTGTCGGCAAAGCTTTGACATAATGCTTTTGGCTTGTCCTCATCAGCTTCCTTATAGCTGTGTGAACATCTGCAAAGACCATTATTATAAAGTCATCTGAAATCATATTGTGATGAAGGATAATAATTAGTTTTTTCATGACTTTTAAGTTTGGTGGTTGTTTCTTTTTTTTCACTTCTCTGGTAAACAGAGTTCTCGACAAAGAAATTGTCAGCTTTTTTTCTCTAATATTTTTTTTATAATGTTGGTTAGCTTGATGTTGTTAGGTAACGTGGTGCTTCAGAGAGTGGATGTCTTACCCAATGCATTATGGAAGAATATACCAATCACACTTTTGACTTGCAGTGCTGTTACCCCTTTTAGTTTTGAAGTTGATGCGATTTCTCTGTCTCAGGACAGTGTTTTCACTCGGAGACCAAAACAGCCTCACAACTTGGCAACATCCTCACACTCGTGCTACCAATCTTTCCTATCTTTTTCCATTTATAAATCTGAGTCCTTCTTGGTGCGTACCTATTTAAGTAGGTGATTATGCTCTATGTATTGTTCTCCCTAGTGACGAGTGATAGGACAAAGGAAATGGCCTAAAGTCCTACCAGGGGAAGTTCAGGTTGGATATTAGGAAAAATTTCTTCACTAAGAGAGTTATCAGGCATTGGAACAGGCTGCCCAGGGAGGTGGTTGCGTCACCATCCCTGGAGGTGTTTAAGAGGCAGGCAGATGTTGTGCTAAGGGACATGGTTTCATGGTGTCGATAGGACTAGACTTGGTGATCTTGAAGGTCTCTTCCAGCCAAAAATGTTCTGAGTCTATGATCTTTGGAGAGCATCATCAGAGCTGGGTGCTTCAACTTAAGGCTAGGGAAGGTGGTCTTTCTCCCCAAACCTGCTCAAATCACATGAAAAGTGACCCGGAGAACTCTATTATCATCATCTTAATGAGCTATTAGGTTGAGGTGGTGTCATGCACCGTAAAGCTATTATGCTTTGGTAATCAGTCACGAATACAGGCACAGCCAGGGTGTGTTACACTTCACCTTCGTGAAGGGCTTGTGCTCATGTGACTCTGAGAATGGTGCTCGACGGCTCCTTTTTACAATATGTATTCAGTTTCTTTTTGTACAAAGATCTTGAAGCTCTGATCAGCATTATACTATATGTCAGTATACCTCATACTCATCTACCTCTTCCTTCACCCAGATGTATTTTTTAATTGTTTTACATGTTTTGTGGTGCAAGACACCTGATAAGAATGACCAAGCTTGGAATTCAGTGATTAGTATTATCTCAAATCTGCAGGTACCATTTATATAGGGGAACCCAGCTGTCTGTTTGATACCAAGCTGCTAAGTGCTGATGGCAGGTTTATTTTTGCTACTGTGCCAGCATTTATAGCCCTTGTAGTTGTAAACTGTCAAAAAGTAGGGGTTTGAGGTCTTGGCTCTTCTTTACATCAGAATTGTGGCTTTAGCATAGCACAGCTGGGATGTTGCTGAGGTCATCCTGTTGTGATTTGGGGTGGTGAGGAACTACTGCAAGTTAAGGTGCATAGGGAATATGGAGTGCAAGCATCTTTAGGGAATAGGAACATTGGCCCCAGAAAATCCAAAGCAGAAACTTGTGCAATCTGACTTTTCTTGCTTTTTGAGGTGAAATTTAATGTGCCTTTAGAGTCTTATCAGAATTTCTAAATATGCTATTGAGAGAGTAAAATCTGTGTTTGAAAAAAACTATAGTTATTACGTATTATTACTAACATTTGTGATATTCTGGTAACGAAAAGCACATGATTTTCTTGTCCTAGAAGATGCCTGTGCTTTCAGATATCAAGACATACATGGGATGTCTCAGCTTTCTGCATTGGGGATCCGTGGTTTTAGTTTTGACTTCCACTGTTGACCTTTTGCACAATAGTTTCTGTAACATGTAAATATATAGAAAGTCCGGTAAAAGGGTGAAGGTAGGTCATGGTCTTGCATAGAGGAGGTAGGACTAGATTTAAAAGAAGAAAGCAAGCACACAGGCGATGCAAATTATACTGATGCAGTTACTTTTGAAGTGGTAAGTGCTGTAGTATTACCATAGTTGCTCTTCCTTGCCTTTGTTCTGTCATTACCTAAGAAAAGATTGTTGTTTGATAAACAAGGTGCAGCACTGGATGCCAGATGAAAGCGTAGCCAAGAGATTAGATTACATTATCAAGGGAGAGAGGAAGGAAGATGCATTGAGAACAGGTCTGTTAAAAGTCACCAGGTAATTATCAAGCTCCCTAATTATAAAGGGGTAGCCTCTCCTTTCTAATGTCTGTTTTAAATGTTAGTTGTGATTAAAAGCAGATCATTTGGCAGGGAGGAGTGGGAAAAGGGAGAGCGCTTTGTTTTTTCTTCCATCTGGATTGTCATTGAAACAGAAAAACTGCAGAAGTGCAGTAAGACCTCTGACGGTGTGTGTGTCTTAAGTGTGTGTTTGGAGAGCACAGACAAAGGGGATTGTGTGAGCTCTGAACTTTGGGTTTCTCGGCAAAGTGGACTTAAAAAGTGCTTGGAAAATAGAGTGGTGTTAGGAAAATACTTTTACTTCTGGTAGCGAAGTCATAGGTCTGGTTTAGCTCATGTGAAGAGAGAGACCAGTATCAAGTGGAGCCATTTTTCAGAATATATGTGACTTTATTTAAGATCAAAGACAGCAACAATCCTGAGGATCAGCTACTCTTGTGGCCCTGTGAATCCAGTGATTGACTTTGGAGTATGTCTACTTCTGCTGTCACCATAAGTTTCAAAACTAAGGGAAAGATCAAGTTTCGAATGGCAGGTAGCTTATATATTATATCTAATGCTGAGATCTCCACCGATAGATAATAAAATTTGACCGTGTGCAGTGTTTTTTCTTCTGTGTCACAGTTCATTGAAAACATGAGTTAAATTTTTCCTGCGGTTATTGTAACCTTCAATATATATATAATTTAGAGCACAAAGATAATCTCAGAGTATAACCCAAGGAGTCCCTAGCATTGTGCCTAGCACTGTTTCAACCACTCTGTGGTGCACATTTTTAGTGAGGTATTACTGATAACCTCTTTTCATTTTAGAAGGGCATCATTTATTCCAATTGCGGTACTCATAGTAGCAGGACAATTCCTTTTATCAGAGTATAAAATGATGGGGTTAATGCCAGCGTTCTTTCTGGTCCTATTTTATACATCCAGTCCTCCCACTTGTGGTAGTCTTAGATGTTAATAAAAATATTGACCGCTGGGTTCTCAGATCTAAACTGAAGCTCAACCCAACCAGCCTGATCTTTTACATTGTGAAGGGCTGAGTGTTGCTTCTTGGCTTTTTTTTCGGGCAGCGTATGGAGGAAAGCAAGCTCTTCATTCTGTTCAGTTTTGAGTTTTTACTGTATTACTGATCTGTGCCGTTATGTAGAAGAATGATTATGTCTTGATTTGCAATGCAGGAGGTTTTGGAGGAGAGAAATGTAAGTAAACTGTGTGCTGAACTGAAAAACTGTCTGATTGATGCAATTACAAGATAAAGCTCCTGTGTTGGTGGAGGTGATGAGCCCCAAGTGGTTGTCAGCATCCCCTCTCTTACAGAATTGGCCTAAAGCTTAGTGTTACATCTGAATTATGAGTTAGTAGCTGTTTTGTTTGCTTAACTGGTCGTAGGGGAAGCAAATGCTGACAATACAGTGAAATATCTTGTCAGGTTTTCAACCTAAAAAGTGCTGTCTAAAACAAGGAGTAGCCAGTATTCGGGGATATAGATTTGGAGGGAAACCTGCAGAATTTTTGCCAGTGGGGATGTGTATCTTTATATGTAGGATTTTCAGAATTCATTTTTTTTCCCAGAGTTACTTGCTTTACAGAAATTGCAAGTTGATTATTGTATCTTGTCTAGTAAAAAAAAAAAGAGAGAAGAAAACCAAAGATAGTAATTTACTT
This sequence comes from Apaloderma vittatum, assembly GCF_000703405.1. Taxonomy (NCBI): domain Eukaryota; kingdom Metazoa; phylum Chordata; class Aves; order Trogoniformes; family Trogonidae; genus Apaloderma; species Apaloderma vittatum. The sequence goes on from NW_009719804.1 coordinate 6,887, forward strand.
GACAATGGCAATTCTTTCCAGTGGAGTTGCTTGCTTTCTCTGTTGCAGTTAGTGAGTTCCAATCATCCCTTCCAGTGCACTCCTGACTTCTCACATAATGTTACCCGCAGAAAGGGAATTATTCCTGAGTTTATGCTGATTGTTCTGCACTTCGAAGTGTGAGGTTATTGTATTGCAGTTCTACCACATGTATAAAACTGTTGATATTAACATAAAAGGGAGCTCCTTCCCTCTTCAAAACCTCTACCTACATGTAGTTGAATAAAGTAATTTTTCAGGCCTCCGTGCAGGTCTGTTCCTGTGTTTGCTCATATGGCCAAACCAGGTTTCCATCCACATGTAATTGTCAGAAATCCTGTGAGCAGTGCTGTGGAAGTGCCTGCGTAACCACCCTCTGAAGGTGCCATATCATCTTAGAGCATGATATAAATTTCAAGTATTAAGTTTTTAGTCTTTGTGCTTAGGATATGGAGATTTTTAACTGCTTAGTTGTGGTAGCTTGTAAACATGAGGTATAAAACATAATGAGATGTTGAAGTTAGTTGCTTACTTCTGTCAACTTGCTAAGAAGCATTAAGCGAATGTGCTTTGGGTAGAAAATCTGCAGGCAATAATTTTATTTTTTTTTCAAGGAGCACTTCTGTTGTAATACTTAGTAGATTAACATGAACCCCTGAATTAAAATCACTTTTCATTACTGGTCAAAAAGGAGTAATGCACACACTCCAAGTCTTAGATCCTCACTGATGATTTGTGACGATTATGGGAGGGAAGACAACTTCAAAATTATGCCCGATCCCCTGCAGAAATTCTGCGTTAGTTTTAGTGTGATCATTCAGAGAATTCCTTCTTAGGTCTGGAGTGTTTATAACCGACGTGCCAGGAAGATTGCCAGGTTGGTGGGAATGCGATAGCCTTGGTGTGGCCAGGATTCTTGATTTTATTTCTGCCTGCCCATCCCCGTTGTCAGCCCCGCAGTCTGTGTGGTAGCAGTCTCTCTGGAGAGGTGAGGCTCCCTTGGTGCAGAGCGCTGCTCACTCTGCGAAGGCTCAGCAACACCTCTTGGAGAATGTGCCCTGGAGAGCCAAGAAGAGGACAGGCTCTGGCTAGAAACTTACTTCGGTTGGAGGAGCATCCAGCTGCTGTAGAAGAGGGGACATAAGGGGAGGGGAAAGAAAAACGAGTGAGCTAAGTAGCTTTCAGAAACGTGAGAGAGGGTTTCTGATTTGTGCTCAGGCTTGTGAAATGTCTTAAATCTCAGGCTACTGACTCAATTCAGGTCAATTGCAAAAGAAAGCAGGCATGTGCCTTTGGATGCCGAAGGGAAATATTGATAAATAAGCTGCATTAGATAGTTCTTCCATTCCTAACAAATACTATGGTTGCAGAGGACAGTGAGGGTTCTGTTTGGATCTAACGTGAGACCGGAATAACTTTGTGTAAAATGTGAAATTTCGCGTTGTCAAAGATCTGTGAATGATACCAAAACTGTAATTGTGTTCAGTGCTTTTGTTAGACAAAAAGACTGGAAGATGTGATCTTGGCTGTGAGTTTTCATATGCTCTTTTCATGTGCCTCGTGGCTCATGTATGAAAAGCCTCGTCATAGTTTGAAGAGCAGGTAGCAAATTAACTTGCCAGTGCCTGGGACTCCGTCGTCAGGTGGCACATGAATCGCTGTGAACTCAGCAGCGTTCACTGCTGAGTGAATATTAAAATTTAGAGTCCTGCATTAGACCTGATTCTCTTTGAATTGATTAATGAATTGATTAACAAACTGCAATACAACATGGTTTTTGACCACATGTAGTCCACGTAAGGTGGGCTTGTCTGTGGGAGGCAGCCTGCAATTAAGTAGCGCTTAGTAAGGTCCCACCCAGCCTTACTGAAAAGCTTCTCCCTCTCACTCAACTTTTCTTCTTTCTCGTCTCTCTTTTTTTTAAAATTTTTGTTGATTAAGTAGGTTTTGTGAAAGTGAAGTATAACTATGGTATTCCAGACCAAATTGTTCAGATCTTAAAAAAAGAGAAAAAAAAAGAAAAGAGAAAGAGATGGTGGTAGGAAATAGAGAGATGGAGGTAGAAAACAGCTCTGCGTGGCAAACCATTGTCTCTGGGAATCAAACATGCCCACTAGGTATTTTTCCATGGGAGACCTATTGAATTAGTCCTCTGCATCCTGATCAGAGAGACTGTAGAGGTAGGACGCTTGCAGTGAATACACTGTATTTCGTCAATAGCTTTAAAACTGCCTTGTCAGAGCTCGCGTGCTTTTGTGCAGCAATTTGTTTGTTATTACTTCCTCCCTATGAAAACAGAATTAGCGGAATGACCATCAAAATACACGCTGGGATGAGATTTAACAGTTTGAAGACTGAACTGTTCCATCAGGATAACGGTTTGGTGTGCATTTGTTCCTTCGTGCAGTGGGGACCTGGAGAGGAGTAGCTGCTGGTGTGTGCTCCTCAGGAGGTGGAAAAGCAGCGGGATGCTCCATCTCTCCAGGGGACCCACTCTCTAATAAAACATAAGAGATGAGGAGATTGCATTGAACTAGGTTCCTTGAAATGCTTTGCTCAGTAGCTCAAATAGCTTTTGATTGTTTGGCTGGACTTCTGGCAGGTGGTTAAGACCTGGACCTGCTGCTGCTGGCACCTGAGGTTTGAGTCTTGCAGCCTGTGGGAAGTGTTTCTGGGCTCTGCCCAGGAATGTGCTGTTGTTCTCATTGTCCCTTTTGGGAGGAGAAATTCTTTAGGCAAATTTAATTTACATTCTGAAAAATGCAAAATAGTAACCCTGAGAAATTAAGTGTTTTCTTCAGGTCTCTGCCTTCCTCGCTCAGCTCTGCTAAAGAGTCTTAAAATTTTCTGAGGAGGCTACTTCCTGCACTGTACAGGATACGTTTTAGATTTCAAATATATAGGAAGGTTTTTCTTTATAGTCCCCTTTATTGAGACTTTCATACTGGCATAGGGCTACTGACTGAGTTCTATCTATGCTTTTGGCCTACCTCAATTGCCTTCACCAGTAATGGAAATTGAACTGAAAAGTACTCATACTTTAACTGAGATATGTCTTTGTTCATGGTGTTAAAAGTTCAGGATTTGGATGTAGGACCCAAGTGATTATTTTTGATCAGTGGAAATGCAGTGGGGTCAGTATTAGGCCTTCCAGGGTGAATTTAGTTGGAGGTTGGTGTCTTCAGGCAGACAACATGTTGGCTGGTAGCTCTTAGATCACTGTGTCTAAGGGGAGGAATCTCACAGCTAGTTGATGGCAGAGGTGATAGAACAACCATTCATACCAGTTAGTGATCTGAGCACCAGCATGTTGAACCCAACAGATAGGAGATGAAGCGTACAACTTTAGATTTCTCTCGACCGTATGCAAGAGTAAGTTGGTGGCCCTCAACATGAAGCGCTCCTTGTCCCACGGCTTGAGTTGCCTTGTCCGTGGAGGGATAGGTGTGTTCATGTATTGTTCTTTTTAACATTCAGAAGAGAAGACCTAATTTCATTCAGGTCTTCTCTTACAAGATAACTTACTGTACAAGCAAATGCAGGCCCGACTTGATTGAAAAGGTTGAAAATATTATTATTTTGGAAGTATTTATTAGCTGCCCATTTCTATTCACACAGCATGCAATGCTTGTTTGTTTATTTCATGTAGGCTTGGCATAGTCAGCAAAAAAAGCTGTAAATTAATAATGAAGTTATAGGAGGAAAAATAATCTTTTGGAGTATGGTTTGTTAATCAGTGTGTTTTAGTGGAAGGAGAGAGAAGTGGCATCACTTCCACGTGTTTGTCAGGTGGCGTCAGAGTGAGTGGTGGGCTTGGTGGCGATGAGGCCGTGCTAGTCTCACAGCTCTCGGCGCCGGCGATGTCGGGAGAGCCTGGAAGTTGGGACGTGTGTTTTCTGTAGGGAGTCGTGGGTGATTAGCAGTTGGCAATGAGCTGATGCGAAACGATAATGCAAGAATGGCTGTGGTAATTGTTGTGTTGTCTGTGTCTCAGGAAGAGGTGTGTCTGCCTCTTGCCTGCAGTAAAATTGATGACATGGCCTGATAGACAAGTGCTACATAAAGACTGAGAGGAATTTATAGGCACCTGAAGGCAGTACAAGCCGATGATGAAAGGCGTTCTCAGTGTTAGACACTAATTCGTAGTGAAGTGAAATCCTCACAAGGGCTTTGTGTCTGCAGTGCAGCTTACCAGGATGAAAGCCCACCTAAATGGCAGCAAGTTGTAATTTCAGCACGGTTTGGTGCCATGCTGAAGTTCACAAGAAAAAAAAAAAGCAAAAGTATTAATTAGACTTAGCTGCAAACTTCTTATTGCAGCTCTTTCATAAGAATCTCCTGGAACACAGCACCTTCTATTCTTTTTTTCTTTTCTTTTTTTTTTTTTTTTACTTACTTTACTATCTGCTTTTTTTCCTTTAGGTTTTCTGCAATATATATATTCAATAAACTAGTATCAGGAAATGCTTCCTCAGTAGCAAGAAAGACATATCTGGACTAATTGGGTTAGAATTTTGCAATTACCTCATTGATATCTAACTTAACGTTTTGTTCTGGGGAGTAACAGGTGTTTTCTCAGCTTTATCCTCTGCCTCCAAAGCCTGTTTCTTGATGTAGTTCATCAGGTTTCTGTGAAATGGAAGGAAGGTGACTGAATCTTTAAAAGATTCAGTTGTGTTTAAGAGCAACTTCACTTCTGCATATGTTGCTCATGATTTAAGGGCTGTGACGAGCTGGTACTTGTCGCTTTACTTTTATTCTTCCAGAAAATACTGGTTTCCAGTGATAAGCTGAAGGATTGTTATACTCCCAAATACCCAACAGAAATCTGGGACAGTTTATGGGAGCAGATTAATTACTATTATGTCCTTTGTTGTAATAGTATTGTTACGGTCATTGTGGCCTGGGTCTGTAAGAAAAGCGAGGCTTGCAGAGAAACACATTAAAGAAATGGAGGAACTTTGAGGCACATATTCTCTTGATCTAGAGAACTGTATGTTTGCCAGGAACCTTCTTTTTTCCCTTCGTCAGCTGATTTGTGGAGGATAGCACTTTTCCTGTCTCATGTTAAAAAGAGAGAGTTACAAACCATGTTTTGGATGGCTGTAGCAATCCCAGCATTAGGTAGTGAAGACTGTAGCGCCTTATCCTTTCAGAACCATCCTATCAGATGTGTAGTTTACTGGTGAAGGGACATATTCTTTCATTTTTCAGATAGTAGCTGTTGAATTTCATTGTGTACTGTAGTTCGGAGACTGCAATTTAATATATATATGAAGTTACATTGTGAAAGTGTCATTGTGCACACTTTTTTGCCCCACATACTCAAAATCTATTTGTTTTTCTGCTTCCGATCTGTATCAGCAGGTTTGCTGGCAAAGCAAAAAGTAGTAGAGAGGCAGAATTCTTTCAGAAATGTTGGAGGTGCCAACAATTATGGTTAGGATACAAGGCTCAGAAGTTTTTGATATTTTTTTTGTTTTGTTTCCAAACTCATTTGTTTCACAGTCTTCACACTTTGCCTTCTTGTAAGCTTGAAAAATTGGACAAATGTCCTGCCGAGTTGTACTTGAGTGATGGAAGTTACCTAATACTATTTTCAGATATGCTGAACCAGTTCTCCCTTTCCAAGGTCAAAATCAACTAGATAGTTCATTTTTGCTGTTCTCCGGATGATATCTCCTGTATGCCCTTTCAGTTCATTCATTCAAGTCAGTCTTCACCAAACTGTGTGGGTTTCCCTCCCTCCCTTCACCCCCAGCCTCCAAATCTTTCTCAATTGTTTGTCCCTGAACCACAACTTGCCCTTTTCCTCCACTAATGATGCTTTTCCTTCTGACTTGCTCCTTTTGTGAACACTGGCCTATTCAACGGCTGAATTTCTCCTTGCTCCCAGCTTGACCTTTCTTCATTCTGTTGACTTCATGCTTTCAAATTTTTGCCTGCTTTTCCTCCCTCTCCTTTTGTACTTCTTCTCTTGTCTTTTCCCTGGCACTATATTTCTCCATCTTGGTGTGTCACACCCTTCCCCTTCATGTTAGCTGCCTCTCATTTTGTCGCTTTTGGCAAAATCAAACACCTTTTGTAAGGAAATTTCCAGTCCTTTTCTCCCTTTTTTCACTTTGTATGTGGTTTCTCTGATTCAGTCCCTTTTCCAGTAATCTTTTACTATGTGAGGTGTTACAGGTTGATAGATTGGCAATGAGAGCAGTACTGAGTTGAAACAGTCTCAAAAAGTGAAAAGAAATGGTAATGTAATAAAATAACCGCAGAATCCAGTGAAGGAAAGAAACATCAGCAGGGAGAAAACCTGAACTAGAGTTAGTGCTGGTCTAGACACAAGGTAGTGAACATGATGATCTTAGAAGCCTTTTCCAACCTTAATGATTCCATGTTTCTATGGTAGAGAAACTGACTTTGGAGCGGCTTCAGGGGTATTGAGTTCAAGGGAGAATTGTGATCGCCTTCTTGCTCTTCGTATTGGACAAATCTTTGCCGCAGGAGGTCTTGGACACTAGGTGAAAGGTGGGAAGATGCTCCACACTCATCCTCGCGGTGATGCTGCTGGGGTGTTACTGTCTTCTGTCTGCTCATGGCACGTGTAGAGATGTTGAAGCTCTGCTGTTCTGGTGCGTACGGGCCGTGTGAGCCGGCTCAGTTATCCTCAGATGTGGTGTGATGATACAGACCTAATTTCCTGGTGAAGCCAGACCAAAATATGTTAATGGTCCAACGACTGCAAAATAAAACTCAGGAAGCTGAAGACTCATGTATGTTAAGATTTTTTTTTCTTCTTTTCTTTTTTTTCCCCCTAAGTATTTTTTTCCAAATTTCAAGGCTTTGGGTATTTTTCTAAATTCTCTTTTCCTCTGATTCCTTTTACGCATTCCCAAAATTTTCTTCAGTGGCATTTCTTTCTTCACTGACTCTTGTCCCTTCTCGACCTCTGCACTTCTTTCCCAGATTTCCCTTTCCTCGTATTTCGTGTTGTGAGCTGACAGTTGCTGCATTGTATATCAAGTATGCCTGTTACTTTCTGAAATTCATTTGGTGAGTTTTGTTTCTTACTCTGTTCTTTGTGACTTCTTCCTTACTTCTCCCTCCTGCTTATTAAAGCAATGTTACTGTGTTTTAAATTCGTGTTATTACTCTTCTTTGACTGTTCCCGCCTTGTTCTGAAATGGGTAAGTGGTTTCTTTGGTAACAGGAGCAGTGATGCCACCTGGCTTCTCCTTCCCCCTCCTTGCAATACCCACTGAATTAAAGTTACAACAAAGGGAGAAACGGGGAAAAGAACTTGTGGCAGCAGGAGCAGGTTGCAGCATTGCTGTGGTTGCCATAGAAATGAGGTTGCCCATTTTGGCCCAGAGCATGTGAGTGTGGAGAGATTTAAGTAGTGATGTCTATTAAAATATATCACACGTTTCCCTCAAGCTGGCAACAGAGTCGCAGGGTTGTTCTCAGTTATCTGTAATTTTTTGTCTGCTCTCTTAACCTTCGAGACTGACCTACTCGCAAAAAAACATTCTGCATCCAGTCACTGCCTTCCCTTCAGTCACAGCCCCAGGGTAAAGTTCACTGTTTAATTCCGCAAGTGCTTGTGGACAATGCGTATTACGAAGGTACACAGAAGACTGTTGTATTTGCTTTGCAAGTGTTAATGGAACTAGTGTATTTGTCGAGGGGGAGAATGCAGCTACCCCGGTTTAGAAAGCAAGCGCACTGGCATGGACTCGATGGAGAAGGCGGCAGTAAGGAAAAAAAATATGTAGTAGGAAAAAAACCATTATTACTTACAGTGATTCCCTCCTGGTCTATAGGCTATATATACTTGGTGAAGAATAAAATGACAGCTTTAATTTTACATTATCACTTTAGGATGATAGCTAAAGGCTCACATCAAAAATAAATCTCAGAATGGAAAACACTTGTGTAATATCTTGGAAAACAACTAATGTTTTATTTCCTGCGTTTCTTCTTATTTACTGCTACTGTAGCTTTTGCAGCATTTCTCATACTTGAGATATTCAGCTATTTAAGCAAGTGGTAAGAATGCATTAGGGATGTGTTTCGTGGTAAAGGTGATAGCTATTAATTTGTTAGGCCAACTTTTGAAATGTATTTTTCTGTTAATTTCAACGTTTGGGCCTGTTTGCAGATGTGCCTGAGAGGGGGTACATCTTTTGAGAATGTGATAGTTGTTTTGTTCATGGCGGTATTGCTTATGTAGACTCTTAACTGTATTTAATTTATTTGTACATTTGAATCTCATTGTTTTGGCAAACAGAGGGAACCTTAAGAAACAATTCTGAATGTGATCAAAACATAATAATATTAAAGTAAGCATTGATTTTTCTAATCTGATCTTCTCAGTGAGTAATGTGAGCGGAAGGAGCATTTAGCTTTCTGAAATTTTTTTTTAGACCTGTGCTTACAAATTAGAATATTAAATATAACAGTATTTTTTATTTAAAGCTTTGTCATTTTTCTGCTTAAATGTACACCATTTGCTATACTTAATTTAGAAAAGAAAATGAGATGTCCTCTACTATTGCTTGTGGCCAGCAGAAATAAAACAGATAAAACTCAGGCTGAATGGTTCAAGCAAATACGAAATTAGCTGGAGCAAATTACTTGTTCTTTCGAGTCAGCCTGCACCCATGAATGTCAGGGAACACCAACACAGAGTTTTCATGTAAACCAGCTACCAGAGCTACAGAAATAAGGCGCTCAGCTGCCTTGGAATTATGAGCAGCTTGAAACTGTGAGAGTGCTTCCCATGGAGATAACTAATGTTTGGGCACTTTTAAATTCCAATGGCATTTGGGGGAATAACCTGTTATTCAGGTCATGGAATATTTTTCTCCCTTACTTTGTACCAATTGCACCAACTAAGGCTTCCCCTCTACTAAATGTTACTTTCTGTGGTGATTAAAGAGACTCTTTTATGCTTTGCATTTATTGTAGCTATTGGCGGGGGGCAATGGGGACTAAACATGTTTTGAGTCTAATTGCAAGTGATTGGTTTTTCATTTTTCCTTACATGTCATTGTTTAAATTCTGCTCGTTTGACATGTTTTGTCCTAAAGCACTGCCTGTTTACAATTCAGTACTTCTATTAGCTTAAGGCCCAGCTAAGTAAATCCTGTTCTGCCTTAGTAATTGTCTTAGTTCTTGACAGATGTTGCAGGAAGAATCCGATGGATATGACATCTACAGCATTAGAGCTGCAACGATGAGAAATAATCTCTATCTTGTCAGCTCATGGTAGAATCAGACGTCTCATCTAGTGGAACAAAACAGTAGCTGTTTCCCACTACAAGTACCAGATACATTTTTGGTTGCTTTGTTCTTTTTTCTTTTTTTTTTTTTAAAGGTAGTGGTAGAAAAGCAACAAGTCTCTCCCACAATCTGAATTTGTCAAGTAAGTTGTAGGTGTTAAAAAATTTCTCTGAAGTTTGGATCTATAAGCGTGGGGAGATAAACATCAGTGTTTCTCGGACTGGGAAGGCTAATTTCTAGCCTTTCTTTTATGCACCCAGATGTTTCGCATTTGTTGGGTCTACGCTGAAAACTGTGGGTGAATTTGGCTGAGAAAATACATGGCTTAATCATACAAAACTGTGTTTTCTTACAAAACCCAAAATTTTTGTGATGGATGTAATAGTCCCTGAGCTGTCCAGTGCCTCCCAACTTTCAGTCGGGAGAAGTGCCGGTGTTAGCTTTCCTTTTTGTTTCAAGCTAACAGGAAAGGGACAAATGAGCAGTGAAGATAAAGACTTGATCCTCCCAGGAAATTCTTTGATCCTGTGGTGGCTATCCCAGTGTAACTCTTCGTGGGAACACTTGTATGCCCAGATGAAGATTCCCCCTTTTTTTATTTTCCTCCCGGTGTTTGCTGTGTACAAAACACAAGCAGAAGAGGGTAAGAAGCATTAATCCTGGAATACCAGTGTCCCAACCGGATTAGCGTGGCCATTAATGCCTTTGCAGACAAGCCTGAGAGCAGAGGGAGTTAAGGCAGCCTATATTCTCTTAATTTTCTTTCAAAAGCTCACAACACTCATTAGCGTGCCCTAGGCAAAGTTCAAAGTTGAGGGTTACTTTGTAGTTACCTTTCTTCTGTACTTGCCATGGTCCCTGTGGGTATCACAAGGAGGTTTGTCTGTATCGGGACAGGTGAGGTGCCACCTGCTGAAAGGTGACCTGTGCTACCAAGTGGTGTGAGAAGCTGCTTGGGGCTCCAAAAGCCCAAGTTCAGGAGAGGGGCAGGACCTACCGAGCGTGGTGGGAAGGCTCTCGAGGCCTCCCTCAGATACGTATCACACCCAAAATTTGCAGCCCTGTTCACCTGTCACGCTTGCAGGCTTTGGTGGTGGGGAGTGTTTGCTGTGAGGTGAAGGTAAGACGAGATACGTGCCGCCTCACTTCCAGACCTTGGGGTTATTTAGCCTGTGCAGTCATTCTTGGCTGTTTTTTTTTTCCATTCTCTCATCAGTAAAGGCATGTTCTCAAGGGTAGAAATCACAGTGGCCTGGATAAGAAGGAAGCTGCCGACAGCTTTACTGTTCATGTTAATTGCTGTTATTCTCTGCTAGCAATGTTGCTTCTCCAAAAGTATTTAGGGGGGCAGCAGGATTCTGAAAATCACACCTTAAGTGTTTAAAAGGTGCTGCGTTTTGTTCGTACATGTTCCTTTGCTCCCAAATTGTGCAAATGTAGAACATACTGCCCACTTATTTTGAGCATGCACTACCCTGAAGTGGTCCCTCGCCTGCTTTAGAGTTGTCGTTCTGATTGGTGCCCAACTGCTGGTTCTGTAGGAATAGTGGATCCTCGACAGTAACAGCTCAAACTTGGAAATACTTTTCTAAGCTCATGTACAGGCAAAACAACGTTCTTGCTTTGTAAAGAATTGGCAGAATAATTCATAATTGTAAATAATGGGAATATTCTCAAAACTTGTGTGACAAATTCAATTCTGCCGAGGGCATGAGTTTTTCCAGGGTTTCCGTATATTAGGAAAGACAACTTCTGAAGCTTATTACATATATAATATGTACCATGTGTGGAGCCTTGTCCTTTGTTCTTAATTGTACTCCGCAGGTTGCTGATTGCATGTACCTTTTGAGTATATCCTTCGGCATCCACAAGCATAAACAAAGGTGCAGACGCTGTCTTTTCCCCGGCCAGCGACGTGATGTGTTTGTGATTTAGCTAAGTAGCCTTGAGTTCTACATGGGCTTCCCCATTGTTGGGAAGGCAATTTATTCCTTTAATGAGACTGGAGATTAAGAATTGAATTGAAAAGCAAATGTGGGTTGATAAAAGAACCTGATAATAAGTAAGTGAAATTACTGGCCTTTTCAGTTGAAAGTTTTGAAGGAACAGTTTTAATAGCTTATGAGCCGTTTGCTTTCTTTTGGCAGTGCTGAACTGTTGGGAGTGATTGTTTTCTTATGGTTGTAACCTCTGAGGAATACTGTGCCCTTGGTTTTTGGTAAATGAGAAACCAGTGAACTGAAAAAGAAGGCAGCTCCCGAAATGGGAATGCATGATTGAGGAAAGATCATATGAAGATGCTGTGCTTCAGAACAGACCAAGCCGTGGGGAGGAGAAACCAACAATTTTTCTAGAGCGGCGGAAAAAGATTCACAACAGGAGGGATATTTTGCAGCCGTATCCTACTGCTGAGAGAACCTCTTTAGCCAAGGCAGGCGCATAGCCACAGAGGAGTTTCAACAGGGAAACCAAGGCCAACTCCCAGATGCGTCCTAGAAATGATCAGGCGTTGGATAATGGACCTTATTTCTCTCTCACTGCTGTCTGCTGTGATTATCCTTTACGACCTTGAGCTTTTTCATATCTTGAAGGGAATTTTATCTTGCTGCAGGGTGTTTAATCTCTGTCTTTGCCTTGGTGCTTACCCCTCCTGACTCTTCTGGGGACGTGCACCTTTTCCCTTTCCTCTACCTCCCTCCTCAAGAGATGGACAATTCAGAGCCAGCTGCTCTTATCAGTTCAAACAGAACTTGGTGGTAGAGGGGGAGAAAACATTTGAGATGGCGTTCAGGAAGGAGAAAGGACCCTCTTGAGCCTTTGGTAGGTGTTCCGGAGATATGGTCACGGGCTCTGAAGGCGCGGATGGATGAAGGGAGCCCCTTTTTAGCACTGAGTGTGTGACCAAGAGGCCGCTCTGAGGCATGGGGAGAGGAAGCCGTGAGACTCCTGAGGCGTCTGGGACCAGTTAGGCATGCTCATGATTTTTGCTCCTTTTGGTCCTGCTTCGAGGTACGGCGGGGAGTCAGTTGTGGTCCAGGTCTCCTTTGTAGTTGCAGAGGAAGTTGCTGGCTGGAGATAAGGTTTCTGAAGATCCGGACCGGGTCAGACTGCCTGTCTGGCACTCGGCTCTAACCGCGCGAGGAAGTCTTTCAGCATCAGAGTGAAATGAAACGCGGGTCAGAGACTACGGGGTCAGAAGACAAAAATCGCCAAGTTAGCTTGAAATTCCAGGTCAAGGGTTTTTCCTCCTTTCATTAAACAGAGCAAAAGGCATTTCTGATTACCAGTGATACTGATAACGTAGCAACTTCTAGAGATTTGTATCCTTTTGTACTCAGCCTCGTGCTGGCGGGTCAGAAGAACTTTTTTGGAATCAAGACTGATGCATGAGAAGGTATTGCTGTGGTCCAAGTAAACTATGACTTATCTTAAAAGAAAAAAAAAACGCATTCAGTCTTCTGTGTTGACTCTTTTTAAAAATTATTATATCATACCTAGTAAAAAATAATTGATCATATGCAGGGTGAACTAAAACATGTATATGCAAGAGCCCACGGTCTCGTAACTGAAGCCATCCTGTGAAAGAGATGGCGATGCTCCACTTGAGACCATTCTCCCCCTCCTTTCTTACTGTGATCTTGTAGCCTTGTCTCCCTGTCAGTGGCTTTTTTTTTTTATCTCATGCTCCTCTCCTGTCCTTGCCCAGGAGCTGCCTCTGCGCAGGGACATGAGCATTTGCCCTTATTAGCATTTCAGTCCCTTTTTTGGCCTCTGTTCCCCACTCTCTCACAAGATGGACTCAGGGTTGGTCTTGTAAAACAAAGGCAGATTTTGTTTGTCTCTGATGCAATCTGCTGTTTTCAAAGATCTAAATGATTTAGCTTTCTAAGTCATTTGGCCGACATACCCTCTTTAGGCTTTTTCGTTAGTAGTCCAAACTATAAATAATAGTAGTGTAGTGCATTTGCAATCAAAATACAGCGTATTGTTTTCTCAGAGACACTCTTGCCCATGCCGTTCTGTCTCATTGCTTACAACAGATTATTTTTCTCCACTGTTAGGAGTCAAATGTTTTGGTCTCATCTGAACTAAAATTGTACGAGTGCTTTCCTTTCTCAAATAGCGGAGGCTTTATGTTGTTCAGTCACATACGTTAGTTCATCCTTTTGAGTTTATCATTTATTACCTGTTCACGTCTGTCTGCAAAGTAACGTGCTTGATGAGACTGCAATTTAATGGCACTTTGCCATATATTCTTTGCTTTTCTTGGAACATTTAGTTTAGGAAGTGGACTAATTAGCGCGTAAACATTGTTTAGCAGAACTCCAATTAGCACCGTTTGGCCTGACTTCAGTGATAAACAAAGTTTGATGCACATCAGTGTTTGTCCTAACAGTTTATAAAGTCTTATTTTGTGGTCCTGGGGGACAGCAGACACCAGATACATTAAATAGTCATTGCAGTCAAGGCCATGAGAAAAAGCTTGCTGTGTCAAGTTTAATAGGCTGCGCATGATACATTAGAGAGCTAGTTTGGAGGCCTTCCATTAATCTTAATTATTTGGAAATACTAACTAAATCTTTCCAGAGTATGTCTTTTTCTTACTATTGTCTGTCTGCTACTATATTAAAAAAAAAAGATAAACACACTCTTCGATTAACGCACAACAACGAAATTACGGTTTTCAGCGTGTGTTTTAGCATCACTTGATCTTCTTCATTTTGTTAAAGCCTAAAACAAAGCTAGATCCTTGGCGGTACAGGTAGAGGCGCAAGCTTCTTGCCCAAAGAAAATCGCTGTCCTCATTTTGGCATGGCAAAATTAGTACCAATTAACAGGTGGGATAAGGTTGAACCCTTACTGTAATATTGCAAGTAGCCAAGTGTAGTAACGAATGCTGTGGTGGGTCTGAAGGGAGGGGGGCTTGTTGAGCTGTGGTTGGCTTATCTGTGAGAAACCGAGGACTTACAGGTTATTAAAGTGTAAAGTAACCATTCCTCCTTTCCGGCCCCGAATGTTTTGGTCACAGTTATTGGTTTGTGTTGGTTTTTTTTCCTAGTTGTCCTCTAAATTCCTTGAGCCTGTAAAGGAGCTGGGAGGTTGGAGAGAATGGGTAACTTCATGTGCCAATCTTTTGTGTTGCAACTTTTAATTTAAGAGATAGACATAGTGGAGCTGTGGTTGGATCCGTTAGTGGTATCTTTAGATTATATTCAGTATTAGATGACTAAAGTGAATCTAAAATATTCTGTGTGTATTAAAAATACTTAAACTAATTGAATTAATCCTAACTCTACGTGAGAGGAGGAGGCAGGGAAGCAGCTCGTAACATTTTGCTGGATCAGCTGTATTTGTATTTCAGAATTACTGTAACTAGGGGAACCAAACAGGACAGGCTTATTCTTAGCTATATCGTGGTTTGAAAATACTCCTTTATTCCAGTACACAGACTACAGAAGCAGCTCAGAGCTCTGTTCAACTTTAAAAATCAGAATTTTTTGCTAGAACTCTTTTCAACCAGTTCAAAGGCGTTTTTGAAAATTCTCATTCCGATTTTATCCATGAGCTGAAAAATAACAGCTGCAGAAAAATGTAGAACTGTTTCCTGCACATTTCTCCTTTAGATGATGAGACAGAGCCCAAACTTAGAGGCACCCATGCAAGGGTGTCTGTTCTTCACATTGGGGCTCTGCACAGGTATTCCTTGTCATGAAACAGTGCGAGATGCAGAGCTGCCCGTTTACTAAGTAAGTGAAATTGTCCGCTCACTGGGAGGGAAAGGAAGCCAGCATCTTCTTTAACTGTTTATTGTGTTTTGTCCCCCCGGGCTCCACTGAGCCAGTTTCCTTCTGCATGAAATCAGTTTGTCGTGGCTGATGTTGTTGATACTCCAGCTGCACTAGGGTCATGTGTTCTGTAAATGAAATTTGTTGCAAGTTTTTTTTCTAACGGTTGGACAAAATCCTTCCTCCAAAATAAACGTTAGAGTCTACTGTAGCAAGCAAGTTGTTGATGAAGAGGATGGGACATGATTGGTGTTTCCCAGGACTTGGCTTAAGTTGTTAGCTTTAACTCAATAAATGAGCTTTTTTAACGTTTATTTTCTCTTTTGTTAATGTTTTACTACAATTTTAATATTTCCTGAGTTACTGCTATGTCTTCTCATTCCCCAGTGTTCCTACATTATCTCCCTCTTTCCCTTTCTCCTCCTCTAGTTACTCCCCTCACAAGCTGCTAATAATTAATGTGTGACAACAGGCCACTTCGCAGTTTAACAAAGTTTTGTGTTGGATACTTTACTCAAACATATGAGGAATTTCCAAGGGAATGCTGCCCAGGTCCTGTGGAGAGCGATACTTTTCAGAAGTTTTTTGTCTCCTAAGAATGGATTCAACGAATTAGATTTCAACTAATAATTTAGAAAATAATAGTTTTTTTCCTACCTGCCATCACGTAAAGGCACTTCAGAGCAGTAGCATTTGAAATGCTTTCTTTTAGCATTTTGAAATGCTAGTTTATAGTAGTGAAGGAATTCTCTATGAGTTGAGCAGCAGAACATTTAAAAAGAAGCCTTTTAATATCTGCTGTGTTAAAAGATGCACAGGCATTAGCTCTCTTTTAGATGTCCAAATTTCGTAAGTATTCACATTTGCAAACTTAGTTCTCCCTTGCAGAGAGCCGACAAATGTGATCTCATGGGTTTCCCGTTTGGTCAAAGTATATACACCCTGATACAATTCCAGCATGTGCCAAATTAGTCTGATGTACATCTCCTACAAGTTTGACAGAGGTTGCAGGTGTCCTTTGTTAGGGAAAAGTGCTTGCAGTTGTTACGAAGCTGCTTTCTAGCTGCATTCTGGAATATTTATTTAAGAAAAAATAAATCTGAGTAGCAGATAAAATACAAACCACTAGTGGAAAGCGTGTGAATGGACGTAGGGTGGCGCCTAAAAGTATAGATGGTATTCACCAAAAATCTGAGGAGGTCGCCGTCATTAGTGGTGTTTATGCACCCTAGAAACAGGTGAAACACTGAGTAGTTGTGATGTCACAGGTTAAATGCGTGTGTTCAAAACTGGGAAACTAAAAATGAACTAGGAATTAGATGCTAGTTTCTTTAAATCCAGTAACCCATTTTGCTTAACTACTCTTTTATGGTTTCCCCCCCTCCCTCCATAGATGTTTTCTCCTTTTTAAAAAGGCAGCCGTAGAACAGGGCTCTAGTGAATTGAGCGGCAACTCATTTCCTTTGCGATCGCCAGGAAATACACTGAGCGATTAAGAGGGGCTGGATGGGAAAAGGTCTTTTATTTCACAGAGATACAAAGGTTCCCAGGCTTTCCTGGCTTTTCAGCAGCCTACCAGGTGGTCTGACTTGGAGCGAAGTCCCCCAGGTTCCGATGTCCATGGTAGCAACAAATTTGAGGAAACAGGACTGAGGGGCCTGAAGGATTTAATGATTTTCGGTTTTTTTCCCCCCTTCGAAAGTATTTCAGCGCTGTCCCGATTTGAGCTAAAAAGGAGTAATTCCGTCAGGGAGCTTACTTTTTTTAATAGCATTTGACAGTTATTTTTCAGACCTCATTTTCTGTTTGCTGTCTGTTTCTCTGTCTCCAAAACCAAGAGCAGAGTCTACGAACCTCCACCAGCCGCGTGTAGATTCATGCAGAGTTGTTGCTTATTAAGAAGGAGTATCTCCTAGTAACAATTGAATTCTCAGTGTTTGTAAGGATTAATGGGGAAGTTGTATGTTCCAAGGGAAGGTGACCATCTGCTGATCCTGTATTGCACAGAGGTGCTTCATGTTTATTTTTCTTTCAAATGTTGGCCTAAAAATGTTACATTTTGCCAGCAGTGCAAGCTGCAAGTTGCAGCTTGTTGAAATGCAATATGCCCACTAGTGTAAAACGAGAATATTAGTATTTCATGTGGAAACATGACTTTGGCTTGAAACTGATACAAGAGATTTACAAGATAAAATGACTGAAGACTCCAGCAAGTCCTAACAAAATGCTCCCTTTAAATAATGCACACTAAGTAAATATTATTGTTTACTGAAACCCCTTTCACTATTAGAGTCTGCTTTTGCCATTTACTTCTGTAGGGTCTGAATAACAATGCCAATACTACTTCCTAGGGAAAAAAAAACCAAACAAACACACCTCGGTTTTATATTACTGAAAAAAAAGAGATTTCTTTTTTCATTGCTATTTTACCTAAACAGAAAGAAACTGAGCTACACAGATAGTCATAAATAATAAATAATTTGATCTAAATTTCTGCTTTCTTACCTCCTTTATTGAGAACTTGCCATCTTCTTTTGACAGAGATTTTGCAGTCATAACAGGTGGTAAATTTATTGAGCCTTTTTATTCATTTGTTGGTAGTGCTGCGGATTTATTTATTGCTGAGGGGTTTTTGTGTCTGCTAAACAAAACAGAAGCTCACAAACAAGTGGAAGATACGTTGATATGTTTTACGTGACAGTTTGTTTTGAACCGTGTGGTACATCATCATGAAAATCTACATTTTGTCACGAGAAATACGTAATTGTTTGAGGGCAGTATATCTGGAAATTTTTTAGCTCTGTAGGGTACAGTATAGGAACAATTTCTTTAGTATTTCACTCTCCAAAATACATTCCCAGGTTTCAAAGTTTGTCTGCACCTGTTTTGGCATCCCACTAGGATTTTCCCTCTAAAAGGAAGAAGCACAGTCTGTTACCTCAAACTGTAAAAATCTTGTGCCCATTTGAAAAGGTACAACTCATCACAGAAATCAGTATCGTATTATGTATCAGAAAAATCGATTTTTTTCAGCCTTCGTAAATGGCAGCTGGGAATTTTGAACGCAGTTCCCAAGAGGCCTTCGCTGCTCGGGACATCCGAACGCTCTGCTTCAAAAAATCTGACGCAACCCGCTAGAAATCCTGGCCTAGAAAAATGTTTGTATGTTTTAATTTGCCACATCAATTTTCAGTACGTACTTTAATTTACAATAATACAATTGGTTAATTGGAGCCAAGAGCAGGAAAACAGAAATGCTGTGGAATCCTCTGTAGCTCTTGTGGAGGTTTGATAACAGTAGACAGAGAAAACTGTCCTCCCAAAGTAGTGCTAATGCCCTTGCAACACCTGATTTTTGCATAATCTCATGTTTTAGACAGCGAGAGAAGAGAGACTTCTATATACATGTGCACATAATAAATGTCAGTCTGGTTTATTCTTTCAGAATTAATGTATGTGGAACTGGAACTTCTGGGAAAAGCATTAGCTTGGGTGAATATTCTTGCCAATGCAACATTTGTGTGATTGATGAATGATGTCGTGGTCATGCAAGCCCTTGAGGAACGGAATACAAATAGCAGAATGGATTGGGGGTTTTGTGATACTTACTTTTTCAGAGATTTTTACAGGTAAATCATTGAATAGAGTGGAATTTGAGAAAAAAAATTGTCTTTTGACCACAGCGTAAAGGGCACTACGTTTCTTTCTTGCCAGTTCCTGTTTGGGACAGACAAAGCAGAAGTTTGGCTTGGAAGCAGCCTTTATTTGGTATGGTTGCAGGAAGTACTGGGAGATTTGCTATTGTCATTTAATCCCTGATGTTTCTGTAGACTGTAAGACTACTTTTTTTTCCTCTTTCTTTTTTTTTCCTGCTTGCTTGAATCGATGTAAAATGAACTGAAGTCATAATACTTATTTGGCAAGGGAGCTGGAAATACTGTATTTTGTTTCTTATACTCTTGACAGTCTTACTCATAAATCCCAGTCCCCCAATTCCTCTGATCAGAGTGAGATTTATGGTTTTTTATGCAGGTGTTTAAAACGTGAAATTAGATGTTTCCCCCAAAGCTGTATGTCTGATCTCCCTCACCACAGCCCTCCAAATCATTCTGGCTTAGGGAAGTTTCTGCCTCCGTCTGGTCCATGCTTTCTGATATTAATCTGTTTAAACAAAACAAGACAAGACAAAAGTGGTGGGGAAGCAGCTGAGAAGATAACTGAGCCATGAAGGCAACTGACCTGATTTGCATGGAAATACTGAAATGAATTGCTGTTTTAATATGCTCTGATGATTCTTCTGTAAAACCTTCAGGATGGGAATTTCATGTACAAAGTTATTTTGCAGAGATTTTGCTGCCAGAAGTTAGCGTTAGGAGAAGAACTTGACCTGTTTAGTTAGAGCTGCTACAGCTTGAACTGTTTCTCATGCAGGAAGATGTGAGGGCTGCTTGCATGGTAATGGGAATACTTTGGAGCATGAATATAGCTCCTGCACTTCAGCAGTCAACAGAAATTTTAAATGCCTTTTGTTCTTCGGGGGTAGTTTTATAAAATCTTAACAACCAGTGGTTTCCTGTTTAATTTGAATATGGCTTCATTTACCAGCTTGCCTTTCAAGATGGTCCTGGATTTACCACCTGAGCCGCAACTTCCTTTATGTCGTGCCAGAATAGTTTTAAGAGTTGGATATATTCAAATAATGTGGAAAACGTGTCCAAGAGAATGAGTGTGCGATAGCTCTTGGATTACACTAGCAGCAGAGTCTCTAGGAGGGTGACATATATTAGCAATTAACACTTGGCAGAAATTAGTCTGGCAAAAATAAGTATTGACTAGAAAGAGGAGTAAAAGAGGAAACATAATTACTTTTCTTTTTCCCCCTGTCTAATTCTGTTTTTCACAGCTGCCTGCTGATTCTTGGAACGTGGGTACTCTACTTTAAAAAAAAGCTTATCGGTGTAAATAGGCAATTCTATTATGTCGTGAGTATGTGGGTACTGTCAGTAAGCAGAAGTTGTTCTTCTGCGCCAATTGTAGCTGGGTTTGGGTGGCACTGAAGAAGTGAGTGGTTTTTAAAAGCTTTTAGAAGAAATAGCAAACCATCTGACCATACAGAGGAGGAGTTTGGGGAGTGTGTAAAACTCCTCTTCTTAAGAGCAGAAGATTTCAAGCGGTACACCGTGAAATGTAAGTAATTAAAACATGATAAAGGCCTGAAACATGATGCTTCCTCTGCCCTCCCACAACTGGAGTATTTTTCATTCTGTATTTTAGTCCTAGGTCTTGTTTTTGTTTAGGTAATCTTTATATCAGGTTTCAGGGTATGTTCCTGTGCATAGTTTTTCCTAGTAGTGACAGCCAAAAATGGTTTCCAACCCGCTATTTTTAAAACTTTTTTAGGGTGTCTGTGAATTAAATGAATCTGCCTCACGTCTGATGAATGTATTCATCAGTGGTGTCAGAATTACTGTTTGAAGCATTCTGATTTTCCGTTATTCCCATTGCAGTCTCGAGGCTATAGGCTATCACTGGGCCTTTCTGTGCAGGAGGAGCTGCCAAAAAATTGGAATGGGAAAGAATTATACGGCTCAAGTTGGAGTCTCTTTGGTAACAGGCACATTGCTGAAGCCAGCCTGCTAATGGTGGGTCAGTCCTCAGGGATGTCCTCCGGTTCAGAGCAAGGATTGGCGGCAGAGGGGCTGCAGCTTGCCTTTTCCTAGGACTTTGCCTTCTCCTTTTTCAAAGCTGCACTTAAAGTTGCCTTTTTTTTCCTGCAAAGTTTAAGAAAAACAATTGCAAACAACCCAGAGAAACAATACAAAACCAGCCCACCAGCATTGTGTCTTCTGTCCGTGTGTGGAGCTGGAGCACATTAAGAGCTTGCTGACCGCCCGTGGTGTTGGACTGGTGGAACCTGGACTTTTTTCTCCGTTGACCACCAGCCTCACTGTAGTTGGAAAACTGCAGGGTTGCTGTTTCCCTAAGAGTTCCTTTTTTCTCCTA
Organism: Apaloderma vittatum; assembly: GCF_000703405.1. Taxonomy (NCBI): domain Eukaryota; kingdom Metazoa; phylum Chordata; class Aves; order Trogoniformes; family Trogonidae; genus Apaloderma; species Apaloderma vittatum. The sequence continues at coordinate 27,976 of NW_009719804.1, forward strand.
GCTTCTGAAATATTTCTGGTGCCTGTGAAAAATATAATAATATATACATATATTTAAGGCAAGAAAACTCTCCTCCGCTGTTGCTGAACTGAAACATTGCTGTGCCAGCAAGGACAGCTTCTCTGTTCTTTAGAAATGAAGTTATCTAGCTTTTTTTCCACTGATGATGGACTTTGCCAGGCCTGCCCACAGGTCCTACTATTTTGCAGGTAGCTAGTTTGGTGGGAGGAGGTCTCAGCAGCTCTAACAACTCCATTCTTTCAGCGCAAAGTCAGTAACTCTTGACACAGACACACATGGCTGTTGATCCCCAAAGCAGCTGAGGTTACCCTGGGACTCTCTGGCAGTGGCTACCGTAGACAGGAGGCAGTGATGTCTGATGGACAAGGCACTGGTCTGTGGAATAGAAGTATAAAGTGAAAAATGAAATTTGTCAGAAAACACTGGGATCTACAGATGGAACATATCACATAAGCAAAGTTACAATAATCGTTAAGCTCTGTGATGGGTGTGGAGACCGCTAGGAGGCTGCTCATGCTGGTTCGTGTCAGCTTCAGACTGTGGAAGTGATGCTCTGCCTCAGTGGCAGGGGAGTTTCATTTTGGCAAGTGGGTCGTAAGCGCTGGATGTTGGGCGTGCTCCAACAGCACGTGCCAAAAAGTATCTCCTGCTTCGTCTCTCCCCTGGACTCTTCAGCAGAGGTTGGAGGCTGTGCAGGGGTGAGGGTGCGTGCTCATATGAAATAAGTGCCGGCCAATTCAGTGGCCTTGACGGGCTGAGGGTGAGCAGATGTAAGTGAGGAAAAGGTTCACTGTCTGTTGAAAAGAAGCACAGCCTGCCGTAGTGTCCCACAGCACGCTGCCTGTGGTCCTAACCGTGCCGGTAACCAAAGCAGGGTATTTCATACACGCCTTCGATGCTTTAGTTGGGACCACACTGCTGGTATCTGCTTTGCTCTTAGAGGCTTACTTGTAGGAAGAGTTGAGACACCTGGTGAGAAGGCTTGGAAAGTTTGGGGTTTTTTTCTCCTGCTCCAGTTACTCTTCTAGGAAGGTTTTGCTGCAGAGTGACTCTAGGGCTTGTGTGTGGGAGCTAAAGGATGGCAAGGATGAATTTAAAGTAAATTTAAATTCTTTTAATCTGATTTTTATTTTAATTTTTTTTTGTTCCCCTGCTAAAATACGTTAGCGTGCTCTGATATTTTTATCTGCAGCGTTAACACGAGCAGTGGTCATTGCCAATCCCTGCACTTATTATTTTGTGATCCTTTGGGAGCCTGCTGTGCTGAGGCCTTCTCTTCCCGTTGCTTCGGCACCTGGGAATTCAGGCTCCAATGATATTTTCCAGCAGATGTGACTATCTGGGCTTGTTTATTTTTAGCTGGGGCTTGTGCACCTTGATCTCGGTGGGAAGCTTCCTGTCCTCATTGTCTTTTACAGCCGGTTGTAAAGGCAAGTGGCTTGTAATGACCTACCCTTACTTCCCCTCGCTGGTTCCAAAAGACACAGGAATGTCATCATCACATGTTATAATTTACTCAGGGACTTTCCGATGAGGACCTCACAGGTTTAACCTTTCCAAAAGCTGTGTTTATTCAAGAGGTTAATAGTGTTGGTAGCTTGAATGTTGAGGCTAGGAAGTTACCAGATTCCACCTGATGAGTTCATTTTGTTCTTCGAACGGTTTTTATTTTGGGGCAAGTGAAGCTGTGTTTTTCAGTGAGATGCATGTTTTGGTCACCTGATTCCATTATAACAAAATTTCAGAGGAAAGCCATTTTTATTTTTCGCGTTACATATTAAAGTATGTGAAGTTCAGACTTTCCTTAAACTAATTTTAAATAATGGAGAAGGGAGGAGACCTTCAGAAATGTTTTATATTTCTCCATCATAAATGGCAGAAACTACTTTTTCAAAAAGCCTATTTTAATATTTCCTGTTACTTTAAAGCTTGTTTGTGTGTGTGCTCCTGCACATATATAGGTAGGCACCTGCTTATATTGTGTGTGCTTATTTAGAGTGGTGTGACTGGTGTGACACTGGTGTGTAGAAGCCTTCTGTATCGAGTTGTAATGGAATGTTTTTCTCTATAAACACCTTAAAAATCTATAACGCGTCATATAGATGCAGACTGAGCTCTGTGTTGTTGCCGAGTGTGGTACGCTTGAAATTTTTATTAAGGAAAAAAACCCTTCAGCCAGAAAGCTCTGGTTTCAGGCCCTGTCCTTTCTTTCCCCTCTGTGAATGTCACTGTTGCGATGCTATTTTGTCTGTTTCCTGTTATATGAAAAACAGTTTAAGGAGCAGATTTCCATCTATTATATTCTTTAGAAAACAGACGTGATGATCCAGCTGATGGTTGGGTTTAATATATAGGGAGTTTGGAGTAAAGCCCAAACTTGAGAAGCATTTCATCTTGCTCACATAACTTGTTTTGCCATTATAGAGAAAAGAATGTTTGTTTCCTAAATATTCCGTGTGGTAGATAGTGGAAACTACGTGCACGCTACCTTTCCCCTAGGAAATTGTTTTCCACTAGCGATATGCAGATTATAGTTTTGGCAACTATTTTGAATTTTGGAAGAGGGACATATGAGGATCCCCTTTTGTTAACAGGAAGAAGGAAAACAGACATGTCGTCTTGTTTGCAAGGTAAGTGATTAACGTGGGAGTGAGGCTGCTCTTGATGCTTGCAGCACGGTGCTTATTATTGGGGAGCGTTGTGGGAAGAAATCACCCATGTAATTGTTCAGGATTGTTGTGGAATGCTTTTTGAGGAACTTGTGAGGCCAAGGCTCTACTGTGAAGCACTGCTCCAAATATTTCCAGGTGCTTAAAGCTTGTTTAGCATTTGCTTTGTGGGCAACAGATAGGGTAAGAGCACAGTTTCCGAGTTTTTTGGAGCTTGTTTTGCCATTGCATTGCCTTGTGTGCAGGTCATCTTGTTAGTTGCATTTTGGGGTAAAGGCTCAGAGGCCTTGGATTCTGTGCAGTATTCTTAGAACATCAAAATGTGATGTTTAAACACCTGTCCCAGGTGCCTTCAGTGAGTTACGATTCCCGGCGTACATTTGATCTCTCAGAATATCCTGCAGAATGTTGACGCTTTCCTAATTGCTGTTTCACAACCATCAGCAAATCGGACCTCTCTAAAACATCTGTGATGGTTTTTGATAGAGCAGAGGATCACACAAGAAGCTCCTCTTGTCCCAGACTAATCCTCAGACCAACCTTTCCATCCCTTACTCGGGAGCCATCATATCTGAACTGCCTCCTCTTATCAGTGTCGATGTTGCAGGACTTTTGGATAAGTAAAAAAAGTCAATCTTGTGTACCGTGGAAAAATTTCAGCAATATTTTTCAGTACTGTGAACTCTGAGATTTTTTTAATTTTGTGTTTGTTTCAAGAGTCATCTTTTCAAAGGTTTAGTCAGCCTTGAGGACATAAATGATGCTTTCAGTTACGTATCCTACTTCTTGAGTGCAGTTTGGCTTAGGCACGTGGGTAGAATTCCACATAACCAACTGGTTTCAGTCCTACTATTTTCCTAAATATTTACTTCCATTTCTGATAAGTACGTGAAATACATACTCGGGAACAAACTGAAACTACAATTTTCACAGTAGCACCCTAATGTAGTAGTAATGCTGCCTCATTTATCCTTAGCTACTACTCTGTGCACTGAACATTTTATCTGCTTCCTTCTTCAGCTGTAGAATGCAAACCAGCTTACCAAGCGGGCTGAGTCCTCTTATTGAAGGGTAGGGAAGCGCTTGGGAGACTTGCCCAAGGCCTTACTTTAGGGTGTCAGAAGAAATGGGTATTTTTCATGAACACCATTAATGGCTCAGAGTCCGGAAGGCTCTGTGTGTGTGCTTGTATTTCTCATCAGCACGGGGACTGGAGGAAGGGACATCTCGGGAGCTCTGCATACTCCTTCCACCTACCTCCTACAGCGTTGAAATTGGGCAACTCGAAACTCAGCTTATCTGTATGAGAAAGATTCCTCTGAGGTGGTTGTGTTTCTCTTTAAAATAGTATTGCTGGTGAATGAATATATGGAACTTCCCCTCGCCCCCAAGTAGTTATCGTTTGTCAAGTGAGCGTATGAGGAAAATCTTGGTGTAAAAGCGATAAAATGGTATCTGGGGACCTGGTAGGCTGGTACAGAGAACTCCTGTTTTTGTTCTTAAAACTGTTTGTGTGCGCCCCTGGTACGGATACTGGAAAAAAACCCACCCCTCTCGACATGTACCTACAAAGCTCTGTTGAATGGCACATCCTGACATGTGAAAGGAGAAGTGGTGAGGCTAAGCTACCTGAAAGAATGGCTTGGCATTCCTTTGGCCGGGAGGGACTGCTTTTTGGGG
>NW_009719804.1:32376-46020 GCF_000703405.1 Apaloderma vittatum
AGGAACTGCTTTTGAGGAAAGAAAGAAGATGGGGAGGAGCCCAGGCAGTGATGAGTGTGCATGGGGGGGTCAGGGAGGTAGGCTGGAGCTCAAAAGACCACATCAATGTTTTTCCAGGTGTCCCTTTTGTAATCTGCCATTATTTTATTTTTTTTTTTAGAAGAGGTAGCAAATGCAGGCACTCAGAAAAGTAGGTGACAACAGGAGAGAGAAACCAGACTTGTGCTGTGCTTTCAGTAATTGTTTTACTGCAGTCGTTGCAAGTGGTACCTCGTTTTATAATGCTTTCTCAATTACAGTGTCTGCCACATGCTCATTGCCCCTCATTTTATTCCTCATTACTTTATTGCTTTGTTTAATCCTTTATAATGTGTCCAACCTCCAGTTAGGGTTGCTTGCAAAGTTCAAGCTGCTGTTGAGATATTTTTGCTGGAAGTAAGTTAAATGGTTCCAAATTCTCTGTTTAATGTGATTTAAAAAAAAAAAAAAAAGAAAATTAAAATTCCTTTAAAGCTTGAATTGTGCCAGAAATGAGTGACTTCTTGACTGATCAAACAGGACTTCCAGAATTGGCGCTTGCCTTCTACCTGAATGGTTCAGGAGGCCCCCTCCGCACTTGAAACATATATAAATGATGAAAACAATTAAATGTGTACATATTTTACAAGATTTAACTTGACAAGCCTGAATAAACTAGCTTCTGCCCTGCACCTTTGTTCTTGCCCTAGGACTTTCTGTGTACTTGTGATAGACTTTCAACTCAGTCAAAAAAAATTCTTCATAACCAAAAGACTTGGCATCAGAATTAAAACACAACTGCTTAAGGAATTGCTCATACCTTTCCCATTGCTTTGGCAATACGACAGTTACAGGTAGAAAAATGAAGCCACAACATTCTTGACATCCCTTTTTGTTGCAGTTGTTGGGTGTACGTGTTTTCGCAAAGGGACGTCCTGCAAAAGAACTTACTGACGGGAAGAAAGTTGAGCGTGTGGCTCCTGTCAGGTCGGTGTGTTTTTCAGGTTTGCATCGTTACCTTGTGTGATTTCCAGTTGGGTTTCAGTTATAGATGTTAAATCTGACTGGAGTCTGCACTGGTATATCTTGCGGCCTGGGTGTAGTGGTTGGCGAGAACTCCCAATTTGTTATCTCGCCAAGTTTATTTTCATTTTGATTTGCTATGATTCCTGATTTGCCAAAAGGTATTTATATATGAATGTTTTAATTTCAGAGTATTACAGGCAGTGATTTCAGAAAGGCAGATAGCATGCTGAGGATGTTTAACTGAACTTTATCAGGGAAAGCAGATGAGAATATTTTTGTGGTGCCTGGCCTTGTGAGAATGTCTTTTACGTTTTTTCTTGAGAGGTGAAGTTTAATACCATGTTTCTGGCCTTTTGACTGGGAGTTTTTCAGCATGTAGCTCCAATAGCTTTTTGTATCGTATTGCTGGTGTACCTGTTGAAGATGCTCTGCTCATCGGTGCTAATTAATACATTGAAGCAACTTCCTCAGGTGGTGAAAAAGAAAAGCCTCATGACTCAGTGATACCTAAGTCATTCACATTTGAGTTTGCAGCTATTTCAGCTTTATGGTAACAGCTTACTGGTGGAGCGTCAGGGTAACAATCACCTGCAAAATATCATACATTGGAATTTTTGCCAACTCTAGCTCCCAGCAGTAGTAATGATGAAAAGTCATAGGATACCGAATTGGAAGGGATTTCAGCGATCATCTAGTCCAGCCCTTTAAGGTAAAGAAATGCGGCTTTAAATGAGTCCTTCCTGGTTGCCAGGTAGTGGCTAGACTGCACTACGATCAAGTAAGGATTCTGAAGCATTGTATTTCTAACCTCATCTGCATCTTTCCTGTTTATGTTAAATAGTCAGCATTAGAGAGATTTTTGGGTGGTTCCTGTACACTCTAACCTTGCTGTACCAACTGAATGTCCTTTCTTAGGTTAGTGTGGTGGGTTCATGATACCCTCGTTCTCTTCTGTAAAAGTCAGTGTGTGCTTTGCATGGAGCTGAGTGAAATGATTCCACTGCAGCTGAACTGAGCCACGTTGTTGGATGTGCCAGGAAAACAAAAACACAGGTTCACAACAGCTTGTCTTCCTTTCCCTCCTGGCCAACTTTTCTTGTTAAACACTCACCTTTGTGGCCATAAAGCATAATTTCCAGGTATATACAACTTTCTAAGTATAAATACATTCTGTGTGTAGATACATACACAGACAAAAAAAATCAAATAATGTAAAGGTGAAAGGAAGAAGCCTGCTGGTGTTTGGTTTTATTAGTAAGTGATGCTGTAAGCTTCCCCAGAAGTTACAGTTGCTTTTTTGGTTATAATGGTTTAATAGCTTATTGAAATTCAAGGGACTCCGCTGGTTAAGTAAAGGTACATCTGGTATGAAGGACAATATTATTTAATATAAAATAGTAAATGGCAGTGTGTTCTTTGTAATTCGGTAGCGCACACTGGAGTTTAGAAGTGGTATTGGTGGGTATGCTGTACATCCAAGGAATACTTCATGGGCAGATATACTGGTTGAGAATTTCAAATCAGCTAATGCATTATTTTGTTTGACTTCCTGGAATACTGAACAGTGCAGGAAATAACATGCTTGGAGGTGCACTGAAGGAAAAAAAATAATTGTGTGTGTCTGCCTCAGTGACCTGTAGTGCATGATCTGAGCTGCGAAACTGACAGAACCACTTTATTAAAAGCACATTAAAAGATTCCTTTCTGACTTTTTATAGGAGTATTGTGTGCCTGATTATTTGATGGTAGACTAAGAGATACCCAGGGATTTACAGGACAAAAATTTGGAGGAAAACTTGTCTTTACAATCATTAAACCAGCATTTTGTTGTTTAGGGTTTTTTTGAGAAACCTGAAACATGAAGGTACATAAGTCGCCAAGAGTATGGAGCTCAGTTTACCGTATACCTGTGTGTGATGCTTCTACCTCTCACGTGACTGGAAATTAGTATTACCTGTCAGCACGTTGCTATTCTTTCTGTTTTGCCTATTATGGAGGAAGCAGGGGGAAAACCAGCTTCCATTATGACCCCAAATCTGATGAAGATAGTAAATAGATTTTAATTTACTTTATTGTTCTTGAGGTCAGATCCTTGGAGTTTGAAAAAAAAATTAGGAAAGGAGAATAGAACTGGAGTTTTGAAAAAGAAGAATTTTCTGTTAGTTACTCGATTACTGTGTGACCTTATAGCTTCATTCAGAGGAAGCATTTTAACCCTGAGTAAAGAGAAATGATTTTGACCTTTTTTCGTAAAGGAAAAGTTAACTGGATAATCATAATATGAAACTTTTGTGTTTGTTCTTACAATGCTGACAGTTGTGTATTTTAAAGCAGGTGCCTATTTAAAAGCAATTGAGCCTGCATTAATACTTGAGGTTACGATTGCAAGTTTGCTAGCAGTTTGTTGCTGCCCCCTGCTCTCTATGTGCATATGCATTTGTATGCCCTCCTGGTAATATTTAGTGAGGAATTCAGCTGGAAAGAAAAAAAAAAAGAAAGAAAAAAAGATTTATTTCCATTTTTTCACACAAGTGCTTGTGGCAGCTGTGAGCTGGGGAGGTGTCAGGGAAGGGAATGTCTGCTCAGAAGTGAAGCAGCAGCAGTTCCCTGAGTTGGCGCTGCAGCACAACTGCTCTACCCATTTATCGGATGATTTCAAAGTAATCAGAGTAGCCAGACTTAAGGATTCATCTAGGCCAATTTCCAGTCCCTAGCAACTGCCAAAATGTAGATGCCTAAGAAGGAATACCAGAGTTACTTAAATATTCGCAGTTTGCTCCTCCTTGCAGGTACAGAGCACCACCATCTTTATTGGGAATATCTTCTACGCTTTTTTTCCTCTCCTGCGTCTTAGAGTAGTTGCCACAATATGTACAACCAGATGGTTTATTTATCAAGAGAACTGCGAACCAAAAAACAAAAACCATCAGTGGTAGTGGAGCTTTTCTTTAAGCCTTTAAAAAATGTCATTGCGCTGCACTGGGATGTTTTTAGCGTGTGCTCATAAAAATGCAAAGTCACAACCACTAGTTAATTGTTTTACAACTGTGCCTGTATTTTCATTATGAGCATTGTCTTTTGCAATTTTGTTTTCAAATATTGTTGGACCAGTTCTATTAATAAAGGTGCCTTTAGGATATTTGCTGCTAGGTAGGTGGTGTTCTGGGTACCAATCCAGCACTAAATAAGAAACTATTTGTTACTTTTTTGTATGCAGCAGTAACAAGTTTTAACATTAAAGCATTATGGTATCTGATTGCCTACAGGAAAGGGATATAATATTCACTTAACAGCCAATGAATGAATGATTAAAATCTTAAAAGCATTTAATAAGATTGAAACACAGAGCAGGGCTGTTCTCTGGTGTAAAGTTACAGAAGAGGTTCACTGGGTCAGAGAAAGAGTACAGCAGATGGAAATTTTTTTATTGTTGTTGAAAAAATAGTAGTGTTACTTTTGCTGTCAAGTCAAGACAGCTCTGAGGGGAAAACCATAGAAGAGCGATGGTATGTTAAAACCAGCACAAAACAAAACAGAAGAATTGGTTCCACACGTGTAACGTTACAAAAAAAAAAGTCATTGCTATACAAAGCCATGAGTACACTTTCTGTCCTGACCATTAGCTAAGAACTCTCCACTCAGCCTCACACACGTGCTCATTCCCTTGTTACCCAGACAGACAAAAGACTTTGTAATCCAAAAGAAGTGTCCCAAGTAATTTGGCAGGAAGGGTGCATGGCAGTGGGGCAAGATCATTCCCATCCTTCTCTCGCTCCTTTTGCCCAGGCTGTGAGTCTGTGTTTCTCCCTCATTAATGAAACTGTAGAAAGGTTGTATTCTGGCTGTAAAAAATAGGGTGGTTTAAACAGAATCTGAGTCTAAGGTAAGTATTTGGTCAAAACAGCGATTCAAGGAGAGACTTGTTGCCTGTGACAGCTGCCTCGTGCTTGCTTGTCCCTGCTGGGTGCAGTGCATTTCTGAAATGCTGCTGCACGTAGCCAAAAAAGCTCTTGAGAGGATGAAGTAGTATTTTCACATTTCCTTCTTCTAGACTTAGCAACAGACTTCAGAAAGTGACACCTATTCAAATCAGCAGAGAGATTTAGTCGTAATGGTTGAATTTTAGAGATAACTGTTGCAGCAGAGATGCTCCCAAATAGCTGGTGAAAGAACACAGGCTCCAGAACAATGACAGCAGAGGATATGGAGAACTGTTCAGCGTTACATGGAAACAATACCAAGTAGTGGGTGTTCAGCGTATTTATAGAGCTCCTTCGCCTGCTGCCAGTGAATTTGGAAATGACAGGCTGTTTCTTAGTGACATCCGAACACTTGAGTAGATCAATATATTGACCGTGTTGTGCCATATTTTGTGCGGTTGAGTTTGGTGAATACTCAGTTAAATCTCTCTTGAGGATGAGAGGTTAGAATTGGTTCTGTAAGGACCTTCCTATTTTCTTGTGAGCAAGGAGAGGGCCCCAGTGAGCTGGTGTGCCCGACCTGCCGAGCCACAGTCTGTGCCAGCTCCTTGCTGCCAGGGTAAGGAACAGACTGAGACACATTTGTAATGAAGTAGGGTGAAGAGGAGACTTTGAAAAGACGAAATGATCTCCTTTTAAGAAGAAACTTTCTGTCTGCTGGGTAAGTTATATTGGAAGTTATATCACAGTGAGATCTATCTCTGCATCTGAGAACTGGAGTTGTTTTCCTGGGATTTATTCCTTGCTAACTTGGTGCTAATGCTTAGAGGTAGAGAAATCAGAGCTGTTGAGCTGGAAGTCCAAGGTTCCCAGGAACACTGAAAAGCCTTTGAATACCATGACCACCTGAAAGTGCTATTAAAATAGATTACACAGTAGGGTTTTTTCTTTTCCTGAGGACCCTAATTTGTTTCTTTTTTTTTCCTCCATTTCAGTCTTTCTGCCCTATAAAACCTGCATTTTGGGGTAGAAAAATTTGACGTGGGTGGAATAGGTTTTTCTGTTCATTCATTAGTTTTTCTAAATGATTTGATCAAAACTGATGATTGCCCACGTGGGAGATTGCCTGCCTCGCCAGCCGGAGGAGACCAGGGGCGTGCGCCGCAGTCCCGGTGGGTACATCAGCCGGGACGTGTGAACAACCACGAGCTTTCAGTCCATTTCTTTTCCCCAGGTTCCAGAACTAACTGATTTTCAAGTTTAAGAAAATAGTGTACTGAGATAAGAATCTTAATCCTGTCGATAAAAAAAAAAACTAAAAAAAAAAAAAAGGAAAGGCGGGCTAACAGGTTTCTCTAACCCCGAAGTCTGTGAGGTATTAGAAATATGTTTTTCCTTCTCTCTGTCTGTCTCCCTGGCCCTCACTCACCGAAAGGAGAGCATCGGCGCTCTCTCTTTCCCCATCAGCTTTCGTGGCGGCAGCCAGTCTGACCTGGAAAGGAGCTGAGGCTCCGGAGGTCTCTCTTCAGTCCCGGAAATGTCAGTAATTCACTCCCTCATCCTGCTCTGTTTATTCAGGATGCCGAGCGCCCGTTTCACCTGATGACATTGTCAGGAGGTCGCCGGGGGCTTTTGCGCGGCGCTGCCTGTGGCTGGGCGCAGTCTGGGTAACGCGCTCGGTGCCCTGCGTGCATCTGTGTCGGGATGGGAAAAACTTGAAGGCTCTTTTTTAAAGAAGGGTGCAATTCGGAGGGAGGGCAGGAGAAGGTGCCTGGCGAGTCCCCGGCAGAAGCTGAGGTCCTGGGCTGCTGGATGCAGAGATGCAGTACTTTGTGCTTTAGAGGGCCTCACTAAGAAGTGGGGCATCGTTAGACTTTTGTTAGGTCCTACTGCCACTGTACCTGGCTGTGCAGTTACTTCTGCAAGGCCCTGTTGCTTCTTGGCGGATGTAAAACCACAAGGATTACTTGTGCTTACAAGGATACTCTCAATTATAAGCTGGTACTTACATATAGAAGTTTTGTGTTTTGCATTTTACTCAAGCTAACTTAATGGAGAATATTCTCAATAACCTGGACTTCATTCTCAGTAACTCTGTCTTAGAATAAAATTTAACCAGCTTGTTTTACTAATATCAGTTCGTAAAGAACCTGGTCAGAATCAGCAGATCTGGAGGGTTTTTCTTCATCTACTTGCTTGGTCCTAGTGAAGAGAAAAAGGCTTTGTTGCTCTTTAGATGCCTTGCTCATAAAACAGTCAGCATCTTTGCTTGTTGTGGAAGTGGTTATTTTTCAATTGCTCTTCTAGTATTTTGTACTTAATTAGTTGACTAATGCCTGTCTGCACAGATCACCAAATAGAACAGCACCAGATGGAGTTATATTTCAAGGTCTGTTGCTCAACTTGTATGATTTTACTAGGGGAAACTAATTGATTTTTCTAGCTTCCATTACTCCATATGTGAAATGGAAATTTTGATGATTTTAGAAATACTTCTGCTTCTTGAAAATGTTGATGCTTATGCTTAGAGAACTGAAGTTGCTTGCTTTTAATTAGTGTGAAACACCAAGTGGCATACTTGCTTTGTTTTTGTATTTTTGCCGTAGGATAAAGAGACGTAACACATACCTGTTATTAAAGGGCTACAGAAATCCCAGAAATGCAGATTCTGGTTAGGCTTAAGTACCCCATGTATGTAATGAGTCACTGGTGGAGGACGTGAGTATGGGCTGAGGTGAGGCAGAAGCCAGTATTCTGCTAACGAGTGAATCCACTTAGAAATGTTCTGCAGAAAGAACCTGAGAAGTTTCGGTCTCGTATAACTGTGAAGAATTTGGGAAATGGCCTGAGACAGATGTCGTCGGGTTATAAGCTTGATTGACAGGGTCATGTTCTGGTTCACAGTAAAGTGGGAAAAGTGAGTGAGGTAAATCAGCTGCTTTGTCCGTGTCGTTCTCGAGCTGACGGTGGCTCTCTGCAAGGATTTTTTGTGGTGTTGCTCAAAAAGTTTGAAGAAGAGAGTGGAAAATTTAAATATTCAGTGTGAAAATTGTAGTTTTGTTTTTGTATATGACCAAGCGTGCCGAAAGACAGCTTGCAAGGGGAGAAGAAGCCAAGTCAGTGAGTAGCTTCAGTGAAAGATGAAGGTCTTATGTTTTGATATTTTATATGGGAAGAAATTTTCTCGATTACATGTGGGAAGGAAGTAGAGACGAGGATGAACACTGAATGAAAATTTGGTGGCTTAGGATTTGGAAAAGGTTTTTCAGTGAAGTTGGAGAACAGAGCTGGCTTAGCTAGGAGTGTGGAAAAATGAAAAAGGGAGAATGAACTTGCAGTGGAGGACATGAGGCAGATTTTGAGATTTCCAGCCAAGGTCCTCCATAGCACAAGAACAAGAGTAGAGGAAATGGGTGTTGGTCTGGTTGGGAACACGCAGGTTGCGTGCCAGACGTTTGGTTATCAGTTTGTCAGTGAATATAGATATTGTTTCTTAATTCACTGTTTAAAAAATTGTTGTTCTGAAAAAGCCTCAACTGTGTTGTCCTCTTATAAAAAGTTATTCTTGTCCTAACATGCTGCAAGTTGGCAGGAGAAAGTGTGACTGTTCCTGCACTGTCTGGAATTTGGACAGTTTTTGGCTGTAACCTCTCAAAGAAAGGTAACAATAACAAACAGTCATTGCTTTTTTCTTTTTTTTTCTTTTTTTTTTTTTAAACTACAAATTACAGACTTTGGTTCGTACTGTCGGGAATTTAGAGCTGGAAGCTAGTTTCTGCCACCTTGTTCCATTTATGCCTTGAATCTTATTTGATGAATAATAGAAAAAACAGTCATTTGAAGCGAAGCAGAATCGAGTATCAGTAGAGAGATTTTTAGAATTCACAGCAAGACTAAAATAAAGCAAGAAGAAATGCAGGTGAATGTACTTAGAGGAGTTGTGCTCAGAAACCTGCTGTTACATAAACCAAGAAAACCAGGAAATTTATCTTTGGAGATGATAAACTGTCTTAGCTTGCTAATTAGTGGTGGGGGAGAAACAATAATAGGTTTTGCTCCCTCTCACATTTATAGTCTACGGGAGTTTTAGAAGTCCATCTACTCATAGTCAGTGAAAGAAATAAAATGGAAAGTATTTGTGTGGGTAGGCAGATAAATTGTTTATTGATTCTCAGTAACTATTTCGGATCTACTGGGACCATCAGATACCTGGATGCTGGTTTAAGTGAGAGAAAAAAGAGGCTTACCAGGGGACAGTGTAAAAATCGCTTGAATTTGTTAAAATATTTTGGACCTTAATCAAAGCTAGACTTTGTTCTCAGATTGCTCGTGTTTCATGGAGAGCTTCCTTTTCTAGTGGAAACCGGATTTTTGAGAACCATGCTGGGGCATACTGGATGACATATTCCACTGCTTTCTGAGTTTCCAACAAGCGTGCTTGAGCTTTCAAGTATTCTTGTGCTTTTTCTCTGCCCAGTTTACCCTCGCAGCAATCACTGAGCATATAAAAGCCTTTTATTCCTGCTTCTCTTCAACTAGTATCGTGGTCTTCAGGTAGTTTCTAAAGGCACAGATATTGAGCATTTGGCCTTTCTGCCTCCCTGCTCCTCCCCAAAGGTAACACAGGAAAGTGAACTTGTGGGGTTTTTTTTCCCTTATTACTTTTCTCATGTCAGGGGTCTGGCTTTCACACTCCCTCCCTTTCCAAGTTGAGGCCTGCACTCTGTCCGCTGCATATCTGATTCATTTTGGTTACTCCAGGGATGTGTTTATATAACCTTTTAATACCAAGGACCTGCATGACCTTGGCATAACACCATGAATCATATATGGGAAATGTAAAGTTAGCAGGAAGAAATGAAGTAAGCATATTTATGGTCAGAAAAGTAATTTTACAAATCTCATCTTAGGCAGCAAATACACTTCCCCTGTGTGTTTTGAGTTGTCTCCACTGACTTCCCTGACAAAAATGAACCCACGGGGAACTTAATTGGCTCTCAAAACCCAGGCTGATTTTGCAGGCTGATAATTAGTGTGTTTCTGTGAGCATATTTATATACACATTGAAAATAGACAGTATCTCATTTAGATACTATTGGGAGACAAAACACAGGGACATCCCATGGTGTGATTTAATTTATATTTCTTTATACAGATTTATAAAACTCATTAAGCATGCATTCTGTGCTCTGGACTCCTGACACATAAATCCACATGTGCATCACTAATTTATTATTATTTTATGTAGAGGCCAGCTCAGCAAGTCTTAAATCAGAGCTGTGCACACCACCTAATGATAAAACCAACAAGTCTGTAGACAGATAAATCTCTCCAGCCTTCGCCCATCTCCTCTTTGGAGTTCAGCTGCACTTGAAACACAAGGTTGTGTGTGGCACATACCTGGATTGTAAGCACTTAAGAGTGAGTTATTCCCAAAACAATTTTGGAAAATTGCATTTCCCGAAAGGACTCTCCCTTTTGTCTCTTCCCCCTTGCCCTCCAGCTGATGAAACCTCGTTAGCAGCTTGTACTGTCCTGAAGCTGTCCTAGAAAATTACCTGAGTGTAGTCATTTCCCTTGGTAATAGAGATGTTTTATATTAGGTTATTTATTTGATATACGACCTCACTGAAGGTGAAACTTGCAGAAGTACTTTGCTCAAACTTTTTCAGAGTGGAGGGCCTGTCTTGTCACTAGAAGTAAGAAAGAATCAGGTATTTGAGACTCACACTCTTAAAGCACCTTGAAAAATTTTGAAATATGATATGAAATTTAGGTATAACTTCCCTAGCTGACCTACCTACTTGTGTTTTGTGATTTATTCTACTTAAGCCAAGTATGGTCATGAGTCTAAAGAATGCTGATGGCTTTTTGGTGGAATGCTTTGGAGAAAACAGTATTTTCTGCCATTTTATGTTCATTGGTTGTCATATTTTCCCCCTGCTTTTGCCTCCCTCCAGGTGAGAAGTTCATTTTCATTGACAATACCACCTAGAACATTTCCTGCATGTGACACTAAGTATTCTGTTGAATTTAAATGACTGTTATTTTAATTTGTAACCAGAATTCTTTAAAAGTAGAAAGCAAATAGAGGCACCTAACGACTGGGGAGTCTTGAAAAAGATATTGGAAAGCTTGTTGGTTTGGTAAACAAAGCGTTGCAGAGCCCAAATCACACGTTCATGGGAAAATCAACTGCAATGCCTGTGCGTACACGTTACTGATGGGCATCTCTGCATTTCACCATTGGAGTGCAGAAACAAAACCAACCTCTTAGGCCATGCAAGCCACCTCCCTGCTAATACATGACAGTTCTCTGTGGTCATATTCTCTCTTGAAGCTAATGGGAGGAGAGTGCTGTCCATTTTACTGCAGAAGCCTCTCTAGCACTCAACAGCATGGTAGAGATTCAGTCTGGGCTGGGGTTGGCACCTCTTCAGAGAAGGGACGTGCAGCAGGAACACACAGTTGTTCTAGGTCACACTTTGCCTGAAGCGGACTTCAGCTGCCATGTATGTTGCAGCTTCATGCTGATGTCCTTTTATTTTGGAATGAGAACCCTCTGAGACCTGACTTTTCTAGAGAAATATAAACACTTGTCTAAAACCTGTGGCTTGTGACTCTAGGCAAACACCGAGTTAGTGGCCTATGAGTAACTCACCCATTACTTGAGACAAGTGGTTCCATCGCTGGTTCAGATGCATTCAGAAGCTTTGGGTTTTGTGCATGGCCTGATGCATTCTCACCTTCTCTGATTTTCTTGTTTGCTTGATTTGTTTTGTGAGACATTTGAGATTGAAGCCAGGCAGGTGGGGAGAAAGGGTTTACAGCTACTGGAACAAGCATGTTGAGTTGCACACCTAGATCTTTAATTTCTGTTACCCAATATAACGTTAGACAATGGTATTCTAGGCACTGAGAGAGCTGTCCCAAAACATTTTAACAGGCTTAATGAATGACTTGATTAGTGTTCTGGGCTTCTGGGTACCCCAGAAGCCATTAGGTTCCAGATCATAACCACAGACGTAAAGACTGTGCAGGACCATACCGTGCTTACTACATCTGCTAATCATTTATCACTCAAGGGCGTTCCTGCTTGTTCACTCAGCTACCAGCAGCTCTACAGGGAGAATGGAGTTGGCAGATTTTACTATTTGTCCGGCTCAGCTGTTTTGCTATTGTGTCAACTCCTTTCAGACAGCTTAATCTACCTTTCCTTATGGCAGCCTCCTGTGTTCATGTGTGGTAACTTCTGCAGTTAACCAAGGTTTGAGCTTTTTAGTTAGAACTTCCCCATATCTTAGTGATTTATTCTCAAATACACACCCTGGTGAGATCTTTAGAGCACTGTTAGACTTGTTGTTAAGGCTTGAAAAAGAGAGGAGAAGATTTGCAGAATGGAAATCTTAAGCAAAGTGTTCAAGTCCTTTATTTTTAGGATGGTTATTTGCTTCTTAAAGTAAACAGTTAGGAGCAGACAGTAGCTTCCCTGAGCTCCTTCTGGTCTTCCAGGCTGCCCATTTATTCTGGAAACCAAAATGACAAGTATGCATCTTGCTGGAATTCCAAACCTTTTGGGGAGAAGAGTGTGGATTTCTGTGTCTCACAAATAAAACGAGGACACGCTTGTACGATTGAGAGATTGAACTGTTACAATGAAAGACCTGAGAGCAGAGATAAAGATGTAAGAGATGTTAATTGTATTTACAAAGTAGAACATGTTCGCTGTCCTCTAGAATCTGCATAATATTTAAACCAGAGCCAAACGGTTTGCCAAACTTTTGTGGCTTCCGGGTGCCTTAAGGTGTTCTGTCTTATGCTGAGGGAGGTGATCGCTGGAGTTCATCATAGGTACGAAAACAGGAGAAGCAACTGCTGTGTTTCGTCGGGTGGCGTTTGGGGACATTGTCAGTAATTGGCCACAAGTACTTTATCTCACTCATTTATGCTGCTGCAGCTACTGCTTCCAAGGGGGCTAAAAGCATCCAAAAGGGGCTGCGGGCCGGGGAGTGAGTACATTTACTCAGCCGTACACCATTTAACTATGGGCTGCCTGTCGCTGTGTTATGGTAAAGACTAGGGGCGCCCATAAACAAACCAATGATGGAAACCTTCTTCAAAAATCGGACAGTTTCAGTAACTAGTTCAGAAAATGTCGAGGAATAGTATAAGCACTCTTGTCAGTTATTCTGTAGAAAACACATTTTCATTAATTTTTATTTTTTTATTTTAATTTTGTTTCTGGATACCTGAGGATGCTTAGGAAATAGCATTAGATTTTCCTAATTGTTTCCCTCTGACACCTTCTCTTTTTTTTAGCTTCAGGGGAGGAGAAAATCTTGCAGGATTTTTTCTGCATACATTTCTTCTGCTGTGGAGATGTATTTACATCTATTTCCTTGTAAATAACTGCCTCAGTTGTTTATTTTTCCACTTCATATATGCATATTTTTATAGTCAGAAGCTATTTAAAAAGATGGTTCTTAAATAGTTTCAGGATGTTTCAAAATGTCTCTGAGACTTCAACTTTATGCCATGAAGCATCAAACGGTTTGTTAAGATTTCTACACGTTTGTTGGAACAATTTTGATGACGCTGTCGTGCTGCTTCTCCTTCACGTGATAGCCAGTCTTTCTCCTTATCTCAGAGGCCACAGGACAGAAAAACCTCTGCATTCCTG
>NW_009719804.1:46051-54319 GCF_000703405.1 Apaloderma vittatum
GCATTCTGGAGGAGACCCAACTGGGAATGGGTGGTAGGAAAAGGTGGGATGCACTGAGGAGCCAGCCCTCATTTCATGAGTAACATTTGCATATATGAATGATTGAGATACTTCTCATTTTACATCTGTCTGAATTAAGGGCAGACTTCCAGGTACCTCAAGAAGTCTGTAGGTTTTGTGTGATCACCTTAGTTCCTTGAGGAGAGTTTTATCTGATGTGATTGCCTATATGGGAATAAAATTCTTTGTACTGTGCTGCAATATATTTGTATCCATTCATTCTCCTTTGGAAGTCGATTTGTTTTTATCTCATAATTGTCCCTCGTTAGGCATTACTGCAGGAGGAACGTTGTATTTCTGAGAAATACTCAAAGCCGGTTGGCAACGAAGGCGTACCAGTGTAGTTAACAGAGAAAGGTCTGGCCTTACTTAGCAGAGCGTTTGTGAGCATACGTGTAACTGGAAACATTTGTTTTTCCTCTGTTTATGAAATTGGGGAAGGTTTATTGCCAAGAGATGAGCATCAAACAGTGCTGTAATGTCTTTTTGATGTTTCTTGCTTGGTCTTAAATCACGCTCAGATGTTAATTAGTTTGGTCGGGTCTTGTGTTTTGTGTTGGTTTTTTTTTAAATAATTTAATGGCTCAAATATATAAAATAATTTTCTTTGCCTACACCAAAATATCACAGACTGGTGAGATGCTACTTAAGGTTTGAGAGCCTATGTGAAAGCCAAGGTCTTGCACAAAAAGTCAGTTGGTAACAAGGAGAACAAGTACTGCTCCAAATTCTTTAGCAGCTTTAGCGTCCATAGTACCAAATGTTGATAGGAGCTGAAAAGTACTTTTAGTAGCTCCTGAAGAACCAGAAGCCACCCAAGGCAAAAGGTTAAGAGATGGCACAGGGTTTGTAAAGCCTGAGCAGGTAGTATCTGTGCTCACTAACTGGTTTTTGTTCTGAACCTTTCCAATATTTCTTTCTTAATTTAAATTTTCTTCCATCCTCAGAGCACCCTTGGTTTTTGTGGCTTTCTGTAACCTGTTACGAAGTATTTGTGTTCAGTAAAATTTCCTTAAATAAGTCACTGTAGAGCATGGACTTTAAACAAAGAAGAAGGGTCATTCCAGAGAATTGGTCAGTAAAAACTAAAATAAAATGAGAAAAAAAGCATGTATATTCATTATACTTCTTGTCTTGCATCTATATTCTAATAGGAAAAATAGCGAATAATTTGTAATATTACACCTATTTAATATCTCTTACATAAGCATCTTGCCACTAGTCAGATCTTTTAAATAGGATTTGGTTTTAGTTACACAATTTGTTATATGTTATAATTCATTATCCAGGGGCCAACATGGTTTTGTAGGACAAGAGTTAAGGGGTACGCAAGATCATAGTTTTAGTAGTGTAAAAGGATGTAATGCTCAATGGTTCTCTTTATTCTTATATGTTTACTCGGAGTTTGTAATGATGATAACGATCAAAAGAAATGTTCCAGTAGTGAAGAGCAGGACAGGATTCATCTAAGCTAACTGCTTCCCTTTATACTCTATTGCACTGTCATAGCCAATTAGAGATTTAAGGGCATCTTTATTAAGGTATATTTTAAGGGCATCTTTATTAAGGTATATTTTTAATGATGAAATTAATTATGCCTCATATCCCCTTATCAGTGGTCATTAGCTTGAAGGCAGGTACTTTAGCCAGATGAACCCCATCTCATTTGTTCGTTATCTAACACATTCTTATGCCATTGCTGCTCTCTCAATAGGGAGACAAAGTCCCTAAACATTTTGTAGCAAACTTGCATCAAAGTGAGCGCATTGCTGAGAAGTCCTTTGCGTTTAGCAAAATTAACGATTTTATTTACGTGGCAGTCTATCAAGGAAAACCATTGCCATCAGTTTAATACTTCATGATCCTGTGTATAGATGCTCTGTTTGGCAATATTTTGCCTGCACAGGGAGATGATGAATTTTGAGTGTTTCTTTTCTTAAAGTTTTCAAAAGCTTTTGCCTTTGTAACACTGTTCTGAGAGACTGGAAGAGAAGCCTCAAGTGTAGTTATTTATTTACTTATCAAAAGTAAGCTTGGGCTGAATATGTGACTCACCTGGACCCGCTACCTTTTCCTCTGCTTACTGTAACCTTTTAAATATTTTGAATAGAGATAGGGAAATGTGAACACGCTTCTAGACCTATCAGCTGCAACATCAGGAAAAAGAAAGAAAATAAACCTTAAAGTAAGCCCAACACACCCAAAACACTTTGGACATGAACTGTCAAGGGACTTAGATGTTGTTTGTAGTAGTGTGGAGAGGTGGATATTTACCCATGATACATGGTATTTTTGTATTTATTTAAAAGATTTAGTTTATCTTTATTTCAAACAGATTAAAGACAGCTTGAGGGATGTAAAGATATTCATGTAAATGTGGCATCAGCAATGGGGTTCATGCAGATGTTGCCCGTTCTTTTACACCGTGCGCTAACTAATGTGAAGGTAACACCTCTTATGTGACAATTAAATTAATTTTATGGAGTCTTTTTCAGTCAACTAATTCTGAAAATACTGAGGCAAGGCAGGGTGACACAAGCAAGCCTCCATCCTGAGTGAAGCCCAAGTCCTAGATGCTTTTTAGAATTATTATAGATGATCTGGTTAGTGCTGCCTGTAGTTAAAGTTGTCCAAGTCTTTGTCAAGTGGTTCAGTTACAGAAATCTTTATTCGTAAGGACTCTTTGACCATTGGGACCATTGCTTGCCTCAAGCTTTCTTCATGGCAGCAAAACCACCACTTTTGTGTTTCTTAAGACAAAACTGACAGGTGCGTGATCTCTTCCCCCAGTTACTGGTTTTCCCATACTGACATCGAAGGACTGAAAATTGAGAGCGGGACACCCAGAGGTGTAGGAAAAAAGTGGAGAGGAACGGTGTTTGAGTAGCTGGGTGGCTAAACAGGTTGGAGAGAACCGATATAGAAGTCGATACTGGTGAAATGAAGCAGATAGATCTTGTAACTGGTACTTTACATATCACATAGAATCTTGATTTGTCCGCGTGCTTATGAAATCAAGACAGAAACCCAAAGGCACAATATATTCTTCTTTTTCATCTGGCAAGTGGTCTGCCTAATAGACCACTACTGCTTTATTAGTTCCAGTGGTAGATGTCTGTACTGATATTTCACAAAAAATCTGTGTTATTCCGCATGGTGGAGGTTTTTTTCTACCATGTTTCCTGTTCTAAAAAGTTAAATGAGGAAAAATATCCCTTAAATATTGCACTATTTTCTCCCAGACAAGATTCATAATTGAAATGGTTTTCCTTTCTCATGGCACAAAGCAAGTTGCATAGTTCTGGAAAATGTTGACCTAGCACTTTCATGTATAAAATAAAAGGGAAAAAGTACAGAAATTAACAATACAGTTAATTCCATATGGATCTCCTTTTGCATTTTTTTATAGAAAATAGCATTATGGGCAGTAGTAAATAGCGTAACGTGCTGGGGATTTAGCCTCAGGTATTTGGCTGACTTCCCAAGTCCTGCTTCTAATGCTGTGTCAAGCTACACAAGGCTAGCCCATCGTTGTACGTTACGTGTAGAAAATAGTCAAGACTTCAGGGCAACATGTTTAGGCAGTAGGGAATACTCCCTAGAGGAATTCTAGAGTGTGCTTATCAAGGAATTTTAAAAAAATAGGCATCATTGCACAGTTCGTCTTTCAGATGAGTTTTGATGTGTGGTTCTACAGATCAGGTCTTCCCTAGCAAACTCCTGGGCTTTCTTTTATGAAGTTCCCTGCTAAGAGACAAACCATGTTCATGGGGAATAACTTGAAATATTTTTTTCTTCTGGTAAAGTATTGTCAAATAGTTTCCATGCCCCAAAAACTATCAAGAAAACTGCCTACAATTGTCTGACCTTGGCTAGCCTGGGTAGAAAAAGCTACAATTTTTAACCATTCCCTTTTCTAGAAAGCCAACAGCTTAGCTTTCTGGCAGTAGTTCCTTTTCATATGGAAAAGACCTGATGCAGTTTCTTCATCTCACCTATAGCTGTTGAAGTGTACTCGAGATATCCAAGGCCATCTGAGTGCAGAAAAGCAGGTTTCATTTTCTTCTTAGGTCAGATAACTTTTTTAAAGTGCTTCTGTGGTGTAAAAAAAAAAAAAAAGGCTTTTTTTCATTTGAGTAGTCATGTTCCTGATTGGTTTCTTTCAATAGAAATGAGGATTTTCTTTACTAACCAGTTGGGGTTTTTTGATATGAGGTACCTAGCTTGGTGGAAGAAGTACTTGGGTTTGAAAATGCTGGGTTCTTGCAGGATGTTCCGACCAAAGTTGATAATATCCAAGGAGAAACACCAGGGAGGTGCCCTATAACCGTTTCCAAGTCTTTTACTTGCTTTTCTGACCCAAAATTTCTTAGTCTAAAGTGAAAGGAATATGCAAGAGCCTGGGCAGCTCTAGCTGCTGCTCTTTGTCTTCATTCCCTGTTGAACCGTGGAGCTAATTATGGCAGATCCTTTCAAGAACCACTTGGGTGCATGAATCCTACTGACATCGTTGACTCTTTGGACATGCCTTAATGGAAAAAAAAAATCTATTTCCTTCCTTTTTTTTTTGCTTTTTCTCTTTTCTTCTTGCCCTCCTGTATATCCTGCTTTTCTCGTGTTCCCTCCTTCACGATCAGCTCCAACTCCAAGTGCTTTTCTTCCATGGTAGCAACATTCGAGTGCTGGTTTACATTTCAGCTGCAGTTCCTGGTAAGGCAGCTCTTTAACCTGGGCTTAAATTCCCTGAGGCAGAGTAGAGCTGTCTGTAATGCTTGCGTGTGTTCATCACATGAGTTAGAGATAATTTCCAAATTCTGGAATTCCCTGCTGGCCAAAAGGACTCAATGACGGGATCATGAGTAAGATTCAACCACCCAAGTTTTAAGGATTTTGAGGTTATACAAAACCTGCTGATTCAGATCATGGAAAAGCCACTGGCCACTCTTTAATTTCTGGGACCAGCCTCTGGTGCTGTAAATATTAGCCGAGTGCCAGAAGACAACAGGGGGGCTACACTGGTTTACAACAGCGCGCAGGGGCTCTCACGTCTTAGTAAGTGTATGTAGTTACAGTGATTCTCCCTTCGGTAGGCTTGTCAGTGAAGAATTTGGGAAAGTAATAGACGGGCATTATGAATAATAATACAAAGCAAGCTCTGAGAAAAAATATTTCTAGTCTAATTCATAGAACTGAGCCATCAGTGCTCCTGTTGAGCTCGCTGCATACAAACATGGTGTTGCACACGTGGGTAGTGTATGTCGTGCATTATTAAATGTCCTGTTAAAATGATGGCTGCTGTAGCAGGAAAGGTTTTTGTCTTGAAAAAACACCATGTGCATCGCCCGGTTTCCTACTCAAGGAGAGAAAATCATAGAGATTAACAGCTACTTTTCTATTTCATACTATCATTTTTATATGTATAAATGGTGCCTACGTGATATTCTCCCATCCCTTATAAATGATATCTGAATAGCTTTTTGCCTGAATTCATTATCAGATGTTTAGAGCCTAATGTTAAATCAAACAATTGTTTGGAGAGATTTTTAAGAAGTGGAGTGGGTATTTTAAGAGTGTTGGAAAATGAGATTTGGAAGTCTGGTCAGGGCTTCAATTCATGGCTTTCTCTAAATATTATACAGCTGTATGTAGCCTCCTGTAACTCATTTCCCTTAGTTTTATTGCTTCAGCCCGTTCCTGCCATGTTCAGTGTAGACTGTGGTGTCTACGTTACCTTTCAAATAATATATTGTAATTAATGTAAAATGACTCACCGAGAATAATTTTCTTTGATAATCATACCATTATTTAACAATAATTCCTGTGGGTTTACTTTTAAGTAACTTCATCTGAGGAGCTGTGTGTGCCCACAGGTACTGTTTAAAAGCTAGTTGGGTAATTAAACATTTTTGCTGTAATTGTTACCTCTTAAAGCAACTTCACTGAAATTCACAAGAGTGAAAACAGCAGGAAATAGGTAATTGAAAAAAAAATAAAAATCTTTCGGGGTGTCATAATTTAAAAGAAAACAAAAATAGGAAGTCAAAGGAGTTGTTTCTGAAATGCCTTGCAAAGTGTCAAGTTTCATTTCAGCAGTAAGAATTGTAACATGGGCTCTGTTATGATAATTTAGCATCCACTTAGTATATAGTAGTTAATAGAAGTTTAGGAGACATTTTATTCCAGGCTTATCAATTCCTAATTAAAAGATAGGTGAGAAATAGTCCTCCATCTTGGTAAATATAGTTTTATGGTGATTTTTGTAAAGATGGTAGAAAAATGGTTTCTTGCTGTTTTTACTTTGGGTAAGGTAGATCTTGCCTCTCCATTTCTGCTTACTTTGTGTATGTTACTATCTGCGTGGTTCTCTTAAGCAATGGTGATTATGTTACATTGCGATAATTATAACAATCTCAAATCCAGTTCTTAGGAAATGGATTATTTAGGGCGTTTATAGTCTAATTTCAGGAAAGAAAGATGAATAATTGAGGCAAGGATCAACCTCTTCATAGATCTCTGTAGACAAAGATGCGAAGCTCTGCAAGTACGCGCAGCTGTGGCCAAAAAGGATTTTTGTCCCACTTAGGGCTCCATTGATGTCAGGAAATAAAACAGCAAGTACTGTGCCACAGGAGCGGGTTCTGCATTGTGTGGAAGGACTTGGAGGATTTTTCTGGAAGCAAGCGGGGAATAAAAAAAGCAATGTTAACTCTGAGATTAATTTCCACCTCACCCCAAGTTGTCTGTGGATGTCCGTGCTCTCAGAAGGGCTGAAGGCCGTCACGTTGGCTAATAAATCTGAGAACGCTGAAGCCCTCTGAGTTATGAAACACTCGTGCTGTGCGCAGGTGTACCAGAAAGAAATGTAAAATCCGTAGGGGCTTCAAGGACAGTTGGAGACTGTTGGTCCTGCTGAGTTGTTCTCCAGTGCAGAGCCCAACACCCATCTGTGTAGATTATCGTAGTGTGGCGCTTCTTTTATTTGCTTACTTTCGTATGCTGGCAGCTTTTGTAATTGCAGTATAAGAATGAAAGGTTTCTGCATTTTGAAACTGTTCTCTGTTACACAAGTATTGTTTTTAAAACATCAGCTTTTGAAAAAGAGATGCTAAGCCAAGTGTGTTTGCAAAGAGAGATTTGAACTACGCATCAACAACTGAATTTTAATTTTTGTTGAGCGCATGAGAAGTAGTAGTTGCATGAAAATCTGACAGTCATAATCCCCAGCTATGCCCTGAGAACAATCTATTTCAGTTTACATCTTAATTATCTTCATTTTTGTGTTTAAAAAATGGGGTTCGATCCTTTGTCAGCACCCTTTGTGGCAGAAATTACAGCACCGAGAGTCTTTAGTAATTCCCATTGAAAAAGCAAAGTGTTTCCTAATTTTTTGCACTGAAAAAACTATAGAAGTACAGATAACAATTAAAAGAGTAATTACTGAAAACATCATCCTGTGCTGTGCATATAGATGTATATACACATAAATAGGAACTTTCTCCCATCCCTTGATAGCAAAAAGAGAAGAAAGTAAGTAATGGTAGTAGTAATTAGATGAGCAGTACAGTAATCTATCAATATTTGCTAATAAATGATCTGTAAGTAGATATGATCATAAAGCTTACAGTGTGCAGGGAAAAGCATACAAAAAGCAAAAAGCTGCATAATGATACAGAAGCAAAAAAAACCAAGAAAAGCTATAAATGAATACAGGCCCAGAAAATTAAAAAAGCTATTGATGAAAGTAACTGATTTTTTCAAGTATGGAGTCAGTTTAAAAAGAGTGATTGGGGAGGAATTAAAGATGGCCTGACCTAATGTAGTGATAATTTGCTTTTCATTGGTAGAAGGTCTTCTATGCTGTTTCAGGCAAAGTAGAGGGATTGGATGAAGTTCAGTGGAATAGAAGACCATGTGCTGATCAGATTTAAGCCCCACTGTAACTCAGCAAAACACTCATTTGAAATGCTTTTCCCAATGTTTTATGCTTTTAGATTTAAAGATTTAAATAGTATTCTGTGTCCATCAGGATTGCATCTGTGACATCTTGAAATGACAGGTTATGTTAAGACAAGAAATTGCCTCATCAAGGCATGAGATTAAGGTGCAGCTTGATTGAAGTACAAGTTGACAGGGTGAATCCTCGTTTATGCAAACAGTGGCATCAAGCAGACGTGCAAGCTTTTGCCTCTGCTGTTTGGAGCCGCTGCT
>NW_009719804.1:54350-75781 GCF_000703405.1 Apaloderma vittatum
GAAAGAGTGGGAGAGAAAAAGTTGACTCGGGTAGAACATGCATTATGTGACTTAACAGAAACCACAGCTAGGTTGTTTTCCAGGTAACCTAGATCCAACAGACACTCAGACACAAAAGAAAGAAAAGTGTGGGGAGGGAGGGAAAGAAGGTAAGTTAAAAAATAAACAGACATAATGAGAACCACAGTAATTTTTGATTCTGATAATGTGCTGCAAGAACAATCTGTATGCAAAACAGGTGTCTTCACGTTGCATGGCAGTAAGATGTGAATGAACAGCATGTCCAGAAAGAAATAGTGTAATACATCAGGGACGCAGCAGCTGCGTTTACCAACATAAAGAAGATGTAGGTGTTGATATCCACAACTGAAAACCAATCCGTGAGTTTTCCATTGCAATTTTGTTTCCACCTTACCAGTTGGATGTGAAAGCAGTAATACATCAGGGAGGCAGCAGCTGCGTTTACCAACATAAACAAGATGTGGGTGTTGATCTCCACAACTGAAAACCAATCCGTGAGTCTTCCATTGAAATCTTGTTTCCACCTTACCAGTTGGATGTGAAAGCTGGAAATCCACCAAAGGTACAGACAGACATCTAAAAGCTTTTAGAAGTAAATGCCTTGGGGAAATAGTAGGTATTAAATGGATTGAACTTATAACAAATACTGAGATTCATCAGGGAGTTAAACAAGTCTTAATCTCCTAAATTATCCATAAATGAAGGTGGAAGTATCTAGGATATGTGGTAAGAATGTAGCTAGGTCTGATGCCAGACTGTCTGCCATGGCAGGAGTGCGTTCAGGTTGACTGTAGAACATGTAAAAGGGGCTGAGCAGATTCCTCCATTGAGAAGTATTTAAACATGGAAGCATTACATGTGACAAAGTGTGGGACAGTCAAGGAGAAATCCAGATGCACAGCGATCCTCAGAGTCTTACGTACGTTTGAAGGAACTCTTGGCAGCGTAGTGAAAAAATGTGAGTTGGGTGGCACCAGAGGTTTTCCTTTTTATGTATTTTTTTATATTTCATGTCTACTAGGGGCTATAAACACTTGGCAGACCTGTAAAATTATTTCAGGACTTTGATCAGCACTGCTCCAAGGCCTGACAGCTAGAAAGTCCCTATTTTAATCCCAGAGTCCAGGCTTGATCTGCTGCTTGCAACTGGCAGCTGCAGTAAGCACTATAATTTCTGTAAACTCAGCACCGCCCACAAGTTCCTAAGGTCAGCGCACAAAGTGGTTTCTGCCGGTGTGAGGGAGAAAACCACCAGGTTGTCTTCCTGCATCCGGGCGGAGGAAGTCGGTGATTGTCTGCCTGCAATAATAGGAGAAGGCACGTCTGCCCAGTATCTTGGCTTCTGACCCAGCCAGTGCACCGCTGGTCTGAATTAGCCTGTGTCTTGACTATATTATGATCCTGGCAGGTAGCTCTCTGGGGTTTTGGCATTAAGGATGCAGCTCTGGGGTGCTACCTGCATTTCTTCAGTCTCTGCAACCATGTCACGTGTGCTGTTGTTACGCTGCTGGCATCCTCAGCCACCACATCTGGATATTCCCAAAAAGCTTTTTTGCCTGACTTGCTCTTCCAACCCCAGAAAGGCTCCTGAGGCATGCGGCTGTGTTCTGTGTCTGCTGCGAGATGTCCCAAATCAAGTGATACTTGGCTGTGCGTACCTACTTTGCAGGTGCTGTTTTGAGGCTTCTTACTGTATATACCTCCCTCTTCCTTTTCTTCCTCTCTGTAATTCGTAACTGAAATGATTGCGTACGTTTTTTCCGAGGCGAGCACATTTTTTCCAAAAAAAGAGCTTTATGGTTGTTTGAACATCTAAACCGCTGGGTAGTGAGTTAAAAACTTGTGGTGGTGTCCTGGTTTGGGAGCAGGGGGACAAGAGTTCCTGTGGGGCTTCTGGGCTGAGGCGCAGCTGTGCCTGTGGGGAGGGGAGGATGGCTCAGGTGACCCAGATGGACAATCACAGTGTTCCTTCCCCTGGTGCTCAGCATTTAAGGGTCCCTGAGGAGAGCCACAAAGATGATGAAGGGAGTAAAACATCTTCCTTATGAGGAAAGGCTGAAGGAGCTGGGGCTCTTTAGTTTGGAGAAGAGGAGGCTGAGGGATGATCTCATAAATGTTTGTAAATACATCAAGGGGGAGCGTCAGGAGGACGGAGCCAGGCTCTGCTCAGTGACATCCAATGACAGGAGAAGGGGCAATGGGTACAAGCTGGAACATAGGAGGTTCCACAAAAATATCAGGAAAATCTTCTTCACCGTGAGGGTGACAGAGCCCTGGCACAGGCTGCCCAGGGAGGTTGTGGAGTCTCCTTTGGAGACATTCAAATCCGTCTGCACGCATTCCTGTGTGACCTACTGTAGGTGATTCTGCTCTGGCAGGGGGCTGGACTGGATGATCTTTTGAGGTCCCTTCCAACCCCTGACATTCTGTGATTCTGTGTGATTCTGTGCTGGAGGGGCTGCCATGGGCTGTTCCTCATCTCTCCCTGGGCTGCAAGTGTTCCCGTGTCCTGGTTTCACACTGCAGAGGAGCACCATTCGCTGGGACAGGTTGTTTTCTCCTGTCTCCCCAGGTGGAAGTGACACAGCTCCTTTTCTGTTTGTTTGGGGTTTTTTTTGGTTTAATTTTTTTGGACTGTGGTTGGGACTCTGAGCTCAGGTGCTCCCATCTGGTGCTGAGTCCAGTCTGGGCTTTTTTTTTGCTTACTCAGGCCGTTGTAGTCATCTGGAAGGCGTGGGTCCCATATTAACATATTCTCTTGTATTTTTGAGCATATTTGCATACTGATATATATATATATTTATATATCTGTATGTAGTATGACATCTTCATTGTAATTGTTAGTATTTATATTTTTTTCATTCAACTAGTTCAAGTTTGGTTTTTTCTTCAACCTCTAAATCTCTCTCCCTGGGTTCCCCTGTTAACCTCACCTGGGATCACAGAGAGTGTCTGTCAGAGTTTAGTGATCGGCCCCTCCTTAAACTTAGACAAATGTCTTCTGGTTATTCCTGTGTCCAAAGCATGGCTGGGTTTCAGTGGCCTGTACAGAGGCATCCTGTGCTGTTTGTTCTGCCCAGCAGGCTCCTGCCTGGCCACCAGCAGGGAGAAAGTCTCCTTGGTGATACCTGCCGGCTTCAGGGAGATACTTTTTTCAACCTAAACCTAGCCAGTCTCAGACAGTACCAACAACGGCATCGAACCCAGTGCGTGTTGGTTACGAAGGGGCGGGATGGCTGTACCTCCGAGAGAGAGGAGTTGAAAACCAGATTTGTTTGTGTCACTTCCTGTCTTTTCGGAGTATAAGCCTCAAGATGGGTTTTCAAAAGGTGAGAGATCACCTTGGTTTCCAATTTCAAGTACAAATGAGTGATCTTTCTTATGTTGTGACTTTATTGTCTGTACCAGTTTAATGACTTTTCCTTTAGGTTGCAGTTATTGTGACGACTATCTCCTTCATTGCTTCAAATGGTCTTCCAGAATCACAGTAGTAAAATAAGATCTTTCAAATAATGAAATCCAGAAGCTGTTTGGGCCATAATAATGGAAAGTCATTTATTGAATCGTGAAACTGTTTCTAAATTGTTTCCTTCATGTTGCCTACCTCTCTGGTCATCTCTTCTTTCTTTAAAAGTAACTTGTTTCACCTACTTGGGTTGTTCCACGAACATTTCTTTTACACTTTGTTTATGTGTAGTTTGTTAGACAGGTCTATAAAGTTTGGTCAGAAGCCAGGAAAAATCAAAATTTTTGTGGTGGAGTAGTCACTGAAGTAACCAGGTGTAAGCAATACAGAAACTGATATGAAAAAAATGTTACATAGAATGGATCATGCAGCTTTATGAATACATCTAGTTATCTGCAGCACGTTTTTGCTGCTGTTTGTCACACACTTGTCTCGAGAATTGTTTGGAGCGTGTCCTGGTAGTGTATCTTATGAAAACAGAACGCAGGAGGTGAAAAGCTGCTATCGGGGCAGGTCCTGATGGAGCTGACCTGCTGAGGATTTTTGTCATTTATGGCTAAGTTGTCTCTCTGAAAAGGTTCTCATCCTGTGATGGTAATTTAATCAGCCAGAGCAATGGTAAGAGAAACACATAGGTTACGTATGGAAAATACAATATTGTGTGGTAGATCATTGTTACAGCATTCAAAAGCTTATAAGTAGAGTTGTAATATTTTGGCAGGAGTTCAGAATTCTCTTTCCTATAACAAACAGGTTTGGTGGTGTGTTTCTTTTTTTCCTCTGACATGTCATTTTGAGGTTACATGGTAACATCTGTCAGAGCTATGCTAACCTCTGTCATCCAGCTGTTATAATTATAGTGTTTTCCTTCCTTTTCCTTCTCTTTCCTCTCCTTTATGCTTTCCCTTTCTCCTCCCTCAGGAAAAAAAAACACCACAAAAAAACCCACAAAAAACCAAAACCCCAAAACCAACCAACAAAAAAAAAAGAATCCAACCAACAAAACCCCCACCTCCTTTTATACTGAAACTTCAGGTGGAATGAAGTGGTTATAAAAGCATCTGTCAACACAGGAGTGGTTTGCCAAGCTAAGTATTTGGGTTGGAAGTCATGCCTTCCCAACTGCTTGAAAACAGGAAGTATCTCTGTTAAGTGATGGATAGCTCTACTTTGCTGAGGGGAAGAAAAGGCTTTTTTTCTTTTTTTTTCTTTTTCCCTCTGGGCTAATAAATGAGTTCTGCAGTTGTTCCATGTATGTAAAGAAAGACTCTTGTAGAAATATGTATATGGGTGCACACACACATCTGTGTCTGTATATAAATGTGTGGGTATGAATATACAAACTAAAAAAACCCAAACCAAACCAAAACCAACAATCTACTTTGTACATGATCAGTCCTTGTCAGAAGCCAGCCCAGGCACATCTTATCCCGGTGATTCCTGTAAAGCTCTCAAAATCTGTCAGAAACAGCCTGCAGGATCACAACGGCTCCTAGGTGATTAATTGCCAAAAGAGTCTGGTTCCAGGTTCCATTACATGTAATTGTTATATTTTCTAAAGGGGTTCTTTTATTAAACCCCCACCCCCCCAAAAAAGAGGCAAAAGAAAAAAAGCACTGACATTCCTGAGGTTTTGCACCTCTTCGACAGGAGCACCGAGGACTCTCTTATATAAACATACACTGAAGAGGGTGTGTTACGTTGTTTATTAGCTGATGATAGACTTTTTTTTAATTCCTTCAGTTAAAATTAACTTTACTAAAAATAATTTTATTAGAAATGGGGGAGGATGAGCTGCACAGCATTTAGAAGGGAAGAGGGGGAGTTCCACTGCCTTCTCCACGTCGAAACATCTCTGTGAGACCCAGCACGTGGCAGAAGACTAGATTGCTACTGTTCCTTACTAAAATTGCAAGGAAAAATTCCAAAACTGGAACATCCTCTGCTGTGGTAAGACCACTCAGATTGCACGTGGGAAGAAACCAAGATCTTGTGTCTGAAATGCCCCACGTGAAGGAAGCCAGCACCGCAGCCCTGAGCCGAGACCCTGCCGTTCAGCGCGAGGACAGGACGGTGCAGCTGCAGCCTGAACGGGCAGAGGGAGAAAGGTCAGGTGCTGTTTTAATTTTGCAGAGTTTGTGGCTAGAAACATGTGTTTGAGCGTCCTGAGAGTAGGGGCAGATTGTGGAGAATCTGCTATTAATTGCTTCTTTTTTCTCTTTTTCTTTTTTTTATTTTTTTCTGAGGCCATATTTGTAAAGCAGATGGGAGGAGAGCCTGATTCCCTGTCAGAGCCTCCACATCTTGGAATCTGCCTAAGAGGCTTGACTTGGAGCTGAATTTCTGTGGTGCCAAACGGGACTATCTGGAATCATATCAGTAGAGTTGCTTGGATATGCACTGCTTTTACTGCATTTAAAATGTGCTGTGTTACTGACAGGTTTAGACTTTTATAGATGGAGGCCTGGGCAAAGCTTGGCTCCCAATGAACGCTGCAGTAATTTGTGCCAACTGGCCAATTTATCTGAAATATCAAGGGGGAAAAAAAGCACGGAGATACTGGTTCTGCAGCTGCAGACTATCTGCCTGCAGATGTTTCTGCCAAGAGAAGTGATTGAAACTTGGTTTCTTGAGATATTTTAATCCTATCTGAACAAAACCACATAAAAACGTGCTCTGGTATTGTCTGCATGGGCCAAGGAGCACGTTGTTCCTCACAGTTGTGTTTACACGGTCTCATTGCTTCAACGAAACAAGTCTCCTCAAGTCTGCTTTCTCCACTATTCCCCTTGAATTAGCCGTATTAATCAAACTCTGTCAGTGGCAGGGCTGTGATGTACAGCGGTTGGGTCAATGGTGTTTCTCTGATTAAAAATATCATTTTTGCTGGGTCCAGCTTTGTGCCGGTCAGCAGTGGGCACTGCGTCGTGATTGCGTGGGGTGGTGGTGGTCAGGGATGCAGCCTGCAGCAGGACTTCATCTGTGCCTGACAGCAGATATCAGGGAAAGAAGAGAAGGTCATTTATAACTTAGTTATTTAAGTAAGGCTTGGATTTGTTTATAATCAATTAGTGGAAGTGAGTGATTTGCTGTAAACATGCGGGAGCAGGGTATGTCGTTCAAGTCATGCCAGTGGTTTCTGTTGAGCCGGGCCAGTTCGTTCCCCGGCTTTCATTTTGTAAGGAAAGATGAATCTTTTTATTTTTCTGCATACTGCAACTCTAGGTTAAATGATATTTTGCTGTAATAATTAAGAGACTCCTCCATCGTGATAGCTGAAGGTCTTAGCTCCTGTAGGCAGCCAGCAAAGAGCATTCCAGAAGATAATGCATTACATGGAAAAGTTTCCATCTTTTGGTGAGGCAAACTGGAAACGGGTAAAATCAGTGCTTGAAGCAAAGGGATTAACTAATGGTAGTAGACCTGGAGGATAAGCTAAGTGAGTAGGTGAATCCTCCGCGAGCAGGGACATTGGACTGCTTACAAGTGGAGCACAGATTGCATTCTTCATTTTCAGATGGCTAATGCTCCGTGTCGCTTCGTCGTGGTTGTGATCTTGGACCATCTAAACTGTCTCCCTGTTGAAGCTGGTTTGCTCTTCGCTGGCATATCAAATCGCATGTTTGTTCTCTGCCTTTTAATTAGTACTTCTGGCTAATGCCTGAGTAAAATGTTCCTGCTGTGCTCGCTGCCACTCGATAGCGCGCATTCTCCCTGAACACCTGCTGTCAAACCTATCATGTCTTTTCTTGCCAACTTGCACAATGCTCCAGGTCTTGAGCAAAAGTGACATGATGGAAGGGTTGTACAGCCTGATTTTTAGAAATCTACGGGGAAGATAAAGCCTTTGTATAGCAGGACTAATAATAGGATACTGCAGCGTTTTGTAGGAACTGGTTTCCAATAATTTTTAATGAAGTTCTGTTTGTGAATGCAGTTTTTGAAGTAGTAGATATGCTGTGGGTTAAAGCAGCAAACTGCTCCACCCTGAGAGGCATCGTAGCTGTTGTGTAACGACAACAGTCATCTGTGCAAATCTTGGGAGAAGTACAAGGGTGGTGACCAGCAAACAAGCCATCAAAGAAGGAAACTGGTTAGAGATGTTGGCATGTGCTGACGGCGGTGACAGACGTTGGCACAGGAGGAACAAGGTGGGGAGGAGGAAGAGTGTGGGGAAAGGGGCTCTTGGCAAGGAAAAAGCAGTATCGCTTGACTCGGGAGCCTGTAATTACAAGACTCCAGCCTTGTGACACAGCAAATAAGCGTGTCACTGGAAACAGAGGAATTTGAGGTTGCCTCCTGAAGCAGCAGCTCATGCCAGATGGAGGGCGAATAAAAACCCTGTGGAGCAATAAAATTTAACTCTCCACTGGACTGTGGTTTTTAAGTCCTTAATAGGGACGCTCTGATGTGTCTTTTCCCCTCAGCACCTTCTAATTTTGGTAATTAATCCATCATTGCAAAAAACCTCTCCAGCAGCCTGTCTAGCAAACAGGATGGATGAGCTTCCCGTCCTTGAAACTCTCAAAGATCCTAAACCGCCGAGCGCTTCCTGCTCCGTTGCTTTGGGAGCATATCCTGCTCCGGCACAGAGCGACAACGAACGGATCAGGCGCCGAGGTGAGCCTCCAGAGGGTAGGAGAAGCACCTTCATGGTGGGGCTGACTTCACTCCGGCAAGAGATGAATGGGATGACACAAGAAAAGCCCTTTTGTGGTTCTTAACAAACTCACTTCCTCAGCCTTTTGCCTTAATACTTTCCACGTTGGGTCCTGACGTGTGGGCTAAACCACCCAAAGGCTCGTACAAACAGTAACTGCTTG
The DNA here is from genome assembly GCF_000703405.1 of Apaloderma vittatum. Lineage (NCBI taxonomy): Eukaryota > Metazoa > Chordata > Aves > Trogoniformes > Trogonidae > Apaloderma > Apaloderma vittatum. The sequence goes on from NW_009719804.1 coordinate 62,661, forward strand.
CAAAGACTGCAGCAAGAATATGACTGAATTAAAAATGCTTTACATATGTTCAAATACTGCAATGATGAGAGTAAAAAAAATGGCATTACCAAATTAGGTACCTCTCGTATTCCAGAGTCTGTGTAAGTAGGGGCCGCAACCAGGGTCCATAAATAGCAATTGTTAATTTAAGTGTTAATTTAAATTGGAAGGATTTAGTTACAAAGGAAACGGATTGTTCTGTTATTTCCAGTCCTCGCGTTTTCATCTGTGGTCTAATCCCGATGGACTCCAAAAGCAGGATTAAACCTTTAGTTGCATTTTTTAGGTTCTGCCTTGAAATAAATGTATTTACTTGAACGGAAGTGTCTTAAATTTAGTATAAAAATCTGTTCCTACTTGTGGAGATTGATTGCAGCAGAGAACATGCAGTAACATTGTTTCTCCAGATGAACTTTGTTACCTGCTGACCCTACTGGCTTTTTCGTACACCCCTCAGTTTGCCGTTTACTGTGCAGCTTACGGTTTGCTATGCAAATTGTATTTTGCTAATGAAAATTTTGTGTTGGCCCATTTTTTTAATTTTTTTTTTTCATAATGTCAGGTTATGCTCTTGTACTGTTGATGTGTGATGGAATCATGGAATGATTTCCATGAGTTAGGCATGGCTGTGCAAGTATGTCGGGAGGAAAGCTGATTTTCTGTCCCACAGAAAACTCACCAGCCGGGTGTGCGTCTGTCAGTGTCACAATTCTACATTGTTTGACAGTGTAGCTATTTTTGAAATGGCCAAGTATCCTCTGAAGAAGCTAGCTAGGCATGGATGCTTAAAAAAAGGGAAAAGAGAAGGAGGAATATTGGCAAAGCCCTAAGGTTAATTGTAGTCCATTCTTAACGGGAACCACAAATATTTTCCTGGCTTTGCCTATTTAATTTTTCTTTACTGAAATAATTATCTTCATAATTGCACACAAAATACACATTTTTGAACTAGCCATCTATTCCAGTCATGTGTTTTGAAGTAATACTCTATTTTAATTTCCAAATAATTTAAGTATTTTTTTTATGAAAGGGTCGCAGTTTCTTCCTAATTAAAGTGTGCTTTTGCTATTGATTATTATGTATTACATGACTATTATCCCACTTTCCTGGTGCTCCCCTGAAGAGTATTGTATCTGTGTGCCACTAGTAACCTTTCAGTGTTGTGTGCAATTAGACCCTTTTCATAACTGTTGTGGTAACAACAAAAAAAAATTAGATAAACTTGCAAAAGAATTGCTTAATGGTATGAAGCATTCTGGTTTCTACCAAAACCCCAATTACTTAATTTTGTGCCCTTCCTGGCCTACATAAATTATGCAACCCTCACATCTCAACATCAGTGAATTATGTAGCTCTGCGCACACATCAATTAATTTTGGCCCCATCAACTTCCCACCTTCTCTGTGCTCGTAGCCTCAAATCAGTTTTGCATCTCCCAGCCGTGAGCGGTTAATTTTGTACTCCCGGCAGCTCGTATCTGCCCGAACCTGCAGCCCGGGTTTCAACTCTTCACCCTCCCCCACCTGCCTCTCTTCCTTGCACAGCCCAGCCACCGCCTGCTCGTGCCGAATTCCTCCTCCTCCAGCTCGGATCAATCTCAGGTACCTTCACCTTCTGCCTCGCCGACGGGTCAGTGCAGGATCCCAGTGGGGGCAGCGGGGCTGGTCGGGAGGTGACTCGCGTGTCCTTATCGCTCTCCTCATGAATTTTCAAGCAGAAATGGCAAGACTGAAGGTCCCCTCTTCTGCTGTGGCCTGTGAAAGCACTGGCACATGCTTGGAGCATCCACCTCCAAAACCCTTCCCGTGGGGAAGCCTGCATCATGCGACACCCTGCTGAGAAGACACATAGCTTCTAGGCATTGAGGAGGGGAAAAGAGTGATGCCAGCATTTGTCAAACCTAGCACTGCTGCCTGGATTGTTAAAGCTGACACTTGCTGCAGGTGCCCACACTCAGTGCCACAGCTGGCTTCTCTGAGCAACCCACAGAGAGCTCAGTTTACTCCACAAAGCTTCAACTTCAGTGTGAGGAACCATCAAGGGGGGTGTCTTGTTCCCTTATTGCTGACCTTGATGTGCATGTTGGTTCTGAATCCTGAACTATTTTGGCCAAAAAGGAAAAGTATCTCCCTGAGAAGTATGCAGAGGACAAAAGAGGAGGGGAATGTGATGTCCTGCAAACAAGAACATCCTCAACTTGCCGTTGCTCCTCAGTTGCCTGCAGAGCTGTGAGCAGCTCTGCCGCCCACCTATGGCCTCTTGCTGGGGAGCTGCCCTCTGGTAACATGCAGTACAGGTCAAGGCTGGCCCCTTCCTCACTCTCTGCCTCCACTTTTACTCCTCAGGAGCTCAGAGGGAAGGCGTCTGACGGCTTGCCAGGGGGACGAGGGTGGTGACAGCAGAGCGAGGAGCAGCCAGGCTGTGCCCAGGGTCACCACGTTTCCCATCTGGCTGGACTATGGGGAGGGCTGATGGAGACCAGCTCTCGGTTTTCTCCAGGGGCTGGAGGGAATTTGACTCTTCTCTCAAGTGAGGTTACAGAATATTTTCTCTCCTCTCCTTTTTGTCTATGTCTGTTTAAGCAGCAAACACTGCAGAGACTGGCTTGTGCTTTTTTTGTACAGTTCCCAGCACATCTGGCCGTCTTGGATAAGGTCCCTAGGCCTGATTGTAGCAAGAAGTAATGATAGCATTTTTCAAAGTTGGGCCTCCAACTATGACTATATATAAAACATAGAGCATTTGGGACAAACTGGAGGAAATACAAGTTTTAATAACTGAGGGGGGAATAAAAAAACCCCCCACTCTTTTCCATCTGCAATTGTGCTTTGCAAGCATGGGTGCTCTGTCATTTTAGAAGACTGCACCTTAGATCTGAAAGCCGACACAACACAGGGAAGCTCTTGCTCCCTTGACTGGCATCAAGTATTTTTCCCGTCCCACTTTGCACAACAGCCGTGGTCATTCATCAGCATGCAGCTAGGCTGGCTCTAGAAAATGTTATAATTATCTAGGCATCCTGATTAAACCTGCCTTGATGTAAAAGAGGCACACCGCTGTACTCACTCATGTGAACATTTCTTGTTTCTTCTAAATTATAGAATTAGCTGTGGGCATTTCCTTAAGAGCGTGCAGAGTGCAATTGCTGTCTAATTCCTCTCCCTCCAAGCCTAGTCTTGAAACATGCAAATTTCTCTTTCAAGTGTTTTGGCAAAAAATGGCAATATCCTGATACACAGACCATTCAGACGTTGGTTGAGTTATCATCAAGCGGGTCAAGTTCTTTGGTGAATATATCAGGAGTTCTGTGGAAAGTAGCACAGCCCGTGGAGCGAATATCAGCTGACAGGTTGCTTCTCACTCTTTTGCGTAGGGATCCGGCGTCGGCCACTGCCAGGGACAGGGTACGCGGGCTGGATACGGACCTTTACTCTTCCCAGTTACACCCTTGCCATATTCTTCCACGGCTCGATGCAACACGCGCTTTCTGCTGAGCATTTTCGTGTTCTGTTTTAAAAATAACAAGACATCTCTTAACATTCAGGATACATTTTTCCCCTCTGAAGCACCACAGCAGTCTTTTTAAAGAAACTCTAGGAAGGGTGTTAACTTGATCAATGCTGTGCAGGAAGGAAAGCTCTTTCCTACTATTTTTTCAGCATGACTTTCACTGACATGATCAGGCTGGGAAAAGACTTATTGGCTGACAGCCCAGGACAGCCATGCAATATCTCTAGTCATCTGGAACTCCAACTGCTCTGCCCAAGGGAGAACCATAACATAAAAACAATTTAGGTTACATGCTGAATCTTATAAACATTGTTCAGTTTTTAAAAATAGTTTAAATACTGTTTATGTGCATTCGCTATGCACATGTTTGGGTTTGGTGTTTTGGGTTGCTGGTGTTTTTTTTTTCCAAATGTCAAGTAAGAAAGGCTGGGAAGGTTTTTTGCTTTTTTTTACTGTAGGCGGTTTTCAAAAATCTTTGTGATTTTTATAAATATAGGGAAATGAGCTTCCTCTCGTCTCCTAGATTTAAGAGCTTGGCTTCTATGTATTGGATGTAATTGTTTTATATATAGATAATGTTTACTTTTTGACCCCATCCAGAAAGCACAGAATCACAGAGACACTGGTTGGAGGGCGTTTTCCAGAAGTCCTGTGGTCCCTCACAGCGCAGGACTGTCACCACCACCAGATCGGGGAGGGCTTGGCTTTGCCTGGCCAAGCTGCAAAACCCCGGAGGACAGTTTCTGCAGCCTCCCCGGTGACCTGCTCCGAGGCTGCACTTCTCTTCTAGAGATTTATTCTTTTTTTCTCCCTCCTGTCCTGAGTAAGCTTGGGAAACCAAAGTGCAAGGGCCGATATACACGTATGAAACTCCGAAGTTGGGGCCTTTAGCTTGTAACTGTTTTCATCTGTTGAATTTTCGGTTGTCTTGTGGCACAATAGAAGCAAAACCCTTTTTTTTTCCCAACAGATTAAAGCTGATGCTAGAATGTATTAACTGTAGTGCTTGTGCAAGTCTATGTATTTTTCTCTGCCTTTTTGAAGCTGAGCATTGCTGGCCTCTGTCTGTCGTTATTTTAATTTGCATAATAATCTCTCAGAGTAATCTGCTGTCCTGTAAGCACGTGCAGCTCTAATAGTTTGGGGTAAAGCAGCATGATTCCAGAACATAAGCTTCACTTGAAAAGCCTTTTTCTCTCCACTTGTTGTCTTGATTGAAGATCTGAACTTAGGATGTGTCCATTGCCACTTGTCCTTCTGCCAAGTCCTGACACACCTTGCAACAAGCCCGAAATTGTAATTTTAGTCAAATGGCTATGGTGACTTTGATTCCTTTTTTTCTGTAAACTGATGTTTCTCAGTCTGAGTAGCCTTACTGTCTTTTCAACGATGGATCCATTCTAACATAGGAGAACAACCCTTCTCGCACATAGCTTGATTGTTCTTTTGCAACTTCTTGCTTTTGCTGTAATTGGTTATTTGGTGGCATTGTTGGTTTTAATTGAGTTGTAGTTTTTACTTTCTTCATGTGATGCATCCCGTGCTATAACTTTTCCTGTGATACTTTCATTTGCAGGCTTTGCTGAGACCGGGACGAATAGACCGAATTATCTACCTGCCGTTGCCAGATGCAGCCACTCGCGGGGAGATCTTCAGACTTCATTTTCGGTCCATGCCAGTCGGTGATGACGTCTGCTTGGAGGAGCTCGTTCAGAACACGGACAAGTACTCAGGAGCAGAGGTAAAGCTTTCTGAACCGTAATGGCCACGGAATCGGTTCATAAAATTGTGTTTTTACATCTGAAATCAAGGATCAACCAGATACGAGTCCTCTCCAAGTGATGGTGCAGGTTGTGAAAGGGGATGTTTGGGAGGATTCTGGTTTTCTGCTCAGAAAACAGAGTACACTCTGGGGCATTTCTCCCTCAAGGTCTCCTTCTGAGGATTGTTGCTGGAGGAAGGGCCTCTGACAGGGTGAGCCTTAGTGTGATCCCGGGTGGTCTCATTAAGGATGTGCTGCCAGAAGGAGTGGGGAGAGGTGGGGGCAAGTGCTCCCAGACTGCTCAGGCAGTTCACATGGGTGTGACAGTGTAGGGGGTTTGCAAGGGACACGCTGGTCACTTTGAAGCTCCACTTTTCCTATTCCGTGTAACCGAGACCCCACAGCAGCGCTTACTGTTGTAGCTCGTTGCCTTAGTTAATCGGCTTCTGACAGTAGGTGTCAGACAATTATTTCCTGTCCTGAGTAGAAGGAGAAACTTTCTTACATGTTGCTGTCTCACAGTTGCAATAAACATTGGTACATTAGTGGTCACCATTGAGTCCCTGAGTATTATTCATGTCAGTGTCTTGTGAAAAGATATTTCATTCTTTCCCCGTTTTTATTAATTAAAAGTAATTATATTACTTTAAAAAAATTGAAGAATGTTACTGAGGTTGCAAATTCGAGCTCTTGAAAGGTATGAAATACCAGAATTAAAATTTCCCCTATGCTTTAGCACTCCTAGCATGTGTGTTATCGCACCATCTTTAATTACATAGTCGCCTTCTACTTTTTCCCTAGCAAAGTGGAAAATGAGATGTGCTTGCCTCAGCTTCCCCATACGTGCTGTTTACAAGGGCAGGGAAATAAGCTCAGCTCTTGTCTTGGTCCAAAAGAGAGGGTGACTGTGGATGATTTGTGTGATTCCTATAATGCTGAAGGTCCTTCTCGACTGACTGGTCATTGGATATGCTCCTGGGCAAGGTTTTTGCTCTTTAGCTATCCCTTAAATCCCGGTATGTTGTAAAATGCTACGTGGCCTACTAGTAACCTCTGGCTGGTGAGGGCACTGCTGTGAGTGCCCAGGTCCAAGGGATGGGGTCAGACCTCACCGTACACAGCGGCAGCGTCTAGGCCAGCTTCTGGGCGCGTTCTGGGAAGCCTTTATCGCTGCCGTCACTGAAGTCAAACCAGCGAGAGCTTTCCTCATCCACAGCGCAGGACAGAGCGTGCTGTGGGAACGAAGGAAAGAATGCCTGAATGAATGAAAGCTGCGTAGCCATCGGAGCTGTTTAGTGAAGCGCGATAATCAAAAGGTACGCAGGCTTAACTGTTGGTCTGGAAAACTGTCGCAGCTCTCCTGCCTCCATCCTTTGGAGCAGTGAGTTGAAGAAGTGTACTATGTTTTTACCCAGATGCCAGTGATAGGGCTTTTGTTGCCCTGAGACAATTTATCTGCCTCTGGCTGAGTTACAAGCCTCTACAAACATAAATATAAACATATCTTCTGTTGTGTATGGAAACTGTCTTCTTACCAGGCAACAACTGTAATGCGTGTATTTCAGAAATTCCAAGCATATGGGGATTTCCTTTGGATCTGGATCAGCTGAGGCTCCAGTGCTGAATTCCTGTGCCTCGCTGATAATGAGTCACAAATGTCTTGGTGCTGGCTTAGTACAGAACCAAAAATAAGTTAATGGGTTGTTGAGTGCAACTGCAGAGTAGTTGCAGGGGAGAAAAAAGCCTGCCTGCTTCTAATACGGCATTTCTCATGTGTTTTGCTCTTTGGTATCATTCAAAGAATTCTAATAACTGGGATGTAAAGAGTAAATACAGAAAAAAACTCAGTCAGTGCTCCTTGGAAGAATATATAAAAAGTCCTGACAGTTGGCACACAGAGCAGCCAGTTTCATGAAAGCCTTTTCTTCCTAGTGTCTCCAGCTTCCCAGCTTTACAAATAGTTTCCGCTGTTGAATGGCAAGTTCCCATTCCACTGCTCTACCCTTTGTTTAGAAAAAGAAATGGAAAATGCTTGGGTTTGTGACTAGAAGATGCTGCATGAATAGAGAGTTGCGTGTAAAGATGCGTTGAATCATCCTGACATGAGCTGAATAAACAGCAAGTAAAGTGGATAGTTCAGTGTGCGTCTGGCTTCCAAGTTGGCGTTTTTTCAGATCAGATACTTTATCTCTTTGCCTGTCATCACTTATGACCAGTTATCTCTATTCACCTGCTGGATGTACCTTTAAAGATATCAAGATAGCAAAATAAGGCGATTACTTCCCTCTGTTTCATGTGAGAGAAGATGGAAGATAATTTATGAGGGTGAATTACAATTTCCTTCTCTCATGTGTAGGTAAAGTTTAATGTAAAAAAAAAAAAAGTGCATCAGAGGAGCAATGTCTATTGAAGTTAGCTTTTAATTATGCTAATAACATAGGTCAAGCCAAGCCTTAGCTTTCTGGAAATGTTTGAGTTTGATCTTCATTTCCAGGCCCTTCTGAAGTAGCGCTCTGCAGCAGCGCTTGAGACTTCATCAGGGATACTTCCATACAGGCAAATCAGGAAAGTAAGAAATTACTTTTACAAGTTTCTGAATGGCGAGGTTTGACCTTGGAGCTGATGTTCCTCCCTCTAAGCCAACTTGTGTGGTTGCACCTCTGTCCTGAAGGCATCTACTTTTTCCCAGGACCTCCTCACTCTCTTGGAAGCAGAGCCAGCCTGACTGAGCCCTGTGCAGGGTCGGTCTTGTTGCCATCACCGTACGTGTCCCGTTTATGCTCGCACATGGGTCAGCAGTCTGCACCGGTGTGGCAGAGGAGCAGTCAGAACTGCTCTCGTCCTTGCCTCCAGGGTTGGGTTTTTTTTGCTCTCTAGGAGATTTTTGCTGAAGGTTGTTGGTGCTTCGGCAGGAGGCTGTGACTGCACCGCTGCCCTCGCCGGCATCTCCGGATGTTGTAGCATTAGCAAGGAGCACTAGTAGGCACAGGGGAGATTTCTCCAGTCCTTGGGAGTAATAAAAATGGTTAAAACAATGAGCGTCATGCTGCACTGAAACTTTTATATGTTTTTTTCTCGTTTTCTTGCATTTTACGTTGGGCCAGATTGCAGGAGATTCGGCTTGTATAAAGCTGATGGGTTTTTTGCATGGTTTTATGTAATTGAGATGTCTTTGCTTGGAGGCTATTTGGTTCAATAATAGCTTTTTTCTTGAGTGTTTCCACTGTTCTGCTTTGTGCTGAGAAATTCCATCTGCTTGACTTCTCGCTGTTTGTTCTCTAAATTAACGATTAATTAAAGAGCCAACCCCAAGAGCATTTAAAAGCAATGTTTTAAGGTGCAAGCAGTGCAAGTTCTCTGGTTCTCATTTGCTTGCTTTCATGGTGTTGCTATAGCCAGCTCACTTCAGGAAGATGGGTCTTCCATAAGCTCAGGTGCTCTATCTCTTTAATTTGAGGTTCAGATTAGGTTTTTCATTATTATTGGCTGCTCTCTGGTGTAATAGGAAACATTAATAACCTCAGTGTGCTTTCTAGTGCAGGTAAGATCAAAATCATGTGAACAGTATCTGGTAGGAAATTGCTTGTCCTGTAATTTTTTTAATTATATGTTGTCTCAGATAGGAAAAAAAAATAAAATATTGCAGCTGGAATATGTCTTGACCTAGAGGAAGGACACCTGTCTTTAAAAATGCCAAGACTGGTGTCTTTATTAGACTTGGGGCGGGGGGGAAAGTTGTATAATTTCCTTTACGAAAAGGTGTGTCTGTCTCCAAATCCTTGGAGTTTGCTCTCGAAAAAGGGACAAGCAAGGGCTGAAGACAGAGTTTCCCGACTGTAGAAACATTTTGCTCCAGAAAATAGGTGATAAAAATGAAAATAAACACAGTGGAGTAAGGAACCTTCTTTTATTTTCTGAGCACCAGGCAGATTATGTTTTTGTTACAGTTTAGAAAGCAGTAGCAGAGAGGAAGGGTTTAGGCAGAAACTGAAATCCAGCGTTGAGTTGTTTTGAGTTTCAAGTTGGCTAGAAGTAATAAAAAAATAAATACTTTGGATATGATGACAATATTCTTAAGACAAGTGTGCTTATAAAACTAAGCTAATGGGACGGACTGCTTTTAAATTGGTGGAAAGCCAGGTCGTGGTGAAAGCGAAGGCTGGCATCGTTTCTATAGTATTATCAGTTTCCATGCTTACAGGACACAACAGTAAAGTGGGAATCTGGGAACCTGTAAATCTTTCATTGATTCTTAGTCGAAGTAGAGCAGTTAATGTAAAAAAATTCTTTCTCACTTTGCAATAACTCTGAGTGGGAACACAGAGAACGAAAGAGGGAAAAAGAGCAAGCCGGTGAAGGTTTGCTCTGACTCAAATGAGAGCATATTTTGATGCCAAGAAGTATCTTTGCAGCAGCACACTGCCACGAATCAACTAAACCCTTTGACTCTTAAACATGTATTCCAAAACATGCGTGTTTTTGTTTACCAGATAGTGACATATTGAAAGTATCAACTCTCAGTAAAAAAACATGCCAAGCAACCAAAAACTTGCCGAGCTCCTCTCTTTCTTATAGAGGAAGGGACCAGCTGCAAAAGAAGTGAGGATTCATTCCGTCGTGAGGGTACAGGAGGGTAAACAATCTTTTAAGGAATTGGGAAAAATTTGTCTCTTTAGTAAGGAAAATCTACAGTAAAGGTGAGAGAGGGCTTGGATATCGGTGGGAGGGGGAAGGACGTCTGACTAATTTGGATATGGTGTCTTCTTTACATCTGTTGAAGGAGTAGTTCTTCCAAATCTTAGAGAAAGACTTTCTGCTTAACATTTTCAACAGGCAGTGGATCCAATATCCTGTAGTAGCCTAAAAAGAGACACAGGCTTTGGGGAGTGAAGACATCAAAACAAGAAAAAAGGGAATTTTGTATGGGGAAAAAAACCACAACAGTAGTCCCTTCAGACCACGTCCTGGCTAAATCTCATTATTTTAATTTTCAAATGCAGACGTGTTTGTTCCTTTGATGTTTAGCCATGCTAGATGCAGCGTGTGTTCAACTCCCATTGAATTCAAGAGGTGTTGGCGAGGTTCAACACACCATGCCCTGGGACTGAGTCTGCAGATTTCCAACTTATAAGATACCCCCTAAAAAAGGAAAAAAAAGAAAGCGTATGTCTCATCAGAAATGTGTGATTTGAAAACAGGCTCTGATAGTTAAAGCATCTGTGGCTGGAAGGACTCTGACCTGATTCCACTGGACGGCCTTAACTTCTGAAGGAGTTCTGCTTAGCTCCACACCAGGACACAGTATTAGAGTGAAATGCAATTTTCTACGTGAGGAATGCTGTCATGTTGAAAGGCAGAGAGAGTAAGGCCTCAGATGAACCTCTGCTGTTTCTCTTGGATCGATGCATAGGTTCTGTTAATTTATATCACTCATTGAGAAGTGAACATTTTTGTGTGGGTGGGTGAGGAAAAGAGACTCAGCCTTCATCCAACACGGGTAATATGGGATCACCACCTTCCTACACACGTTTATCAGTGCTGAGGATGTGTTTGGCACAGGTGGCTGGAAGGTGAGGAAATACCTGGCATTCGGAATGTTTTCCGAATGTCAGTGTTTGGGATAAGCGAGATGAATCACCGGAAAGGAAATAACTAGCTACACAGGACTTCCCATGGGATTTTGCTTACTGCTGGTCTCGCAAGAACCTCGTACGTGCAGAATGTGCTCGGGCAGATCTTGAACGAGGGCAGTGCAAGTGTCTGGGTAGTCGCTCATTGGCACCGCACTGTCAAGCTGCGAGAGCTCATGGCCTTCTGGCCTTTTTAGTCACTTTGAAAATCACACGAGAGGAACTAGATCTTTCTAAAGATGGGGCAGGGGCTCTGTTGCCCTGAGTGGGCTGATTTTCATCATGTCTTGTCTCAGCTGAGACCCGATAAAGTACTGTATGCATTCACCCTATGGGTGTATAAAGCATGTTTGGCAATTAGCACGTTTATGCAAAAGGTTGGGTGTACAAGAGAGTGTTTGCACCAAGTTACGCATGGCTAGCTCATCTGGGAAAGAACATTTTATCCTTCAGTGAGATAATGATTTGCTAATAGTTTAATCAACCAGAGGAGATTTAATGCATCTGGCTGAAGGGACGTTAGTGTTTCCAAAAAGGTCAGACCCATTACCAGCTCAGGAGGACGCAATCGAAACTGCTTCCTAAGTAACTCCAAGAACAGTGATCCTCAGAGGAACTTGGGGAAAATGCCAGAGGGAATTTGAATAAGCCCCAAGCGAGCACCACACAGCATTGAGGTACAAAATTTAGCCTGCTTCTCAAATGTGAGGCTTTTTTCCTCCACGCAGTCCAAAGAGATGAGCGCTTGATTCCTTAAATGCTGAAAGGCTTAGGGTGCAGGAACCTTTCAGCTAATTTGAATATGTTTTGTTTGTTTGCTTTCCTCTGTTCTGTGTCCTCGTTAACTGTTTCACGCGCATTGTCCACCCACGTTCTGCCTTTGCTGTTGTCCTCCCTGTGCCTTTGAAGGCTTGTTTCTTGTGACACGCCTGTTTGGTGAAAGAACCCGCGATAGGGGCATCCTTTGTGTCGAGGGTAATCAATCCTCTGCTTGCGGCGCGGCTTGCTTCCCATCCGCTTTTAGGAAACGGCTGCGGTTTCACCAAACCGGCTGAGGCCATGGCAAACACCTGCATTTTCCAGCAGCCTCGACTGTGCTGTTTGGCTCCCTCCCATGCCCTCTCCTCTTTTCCACGCTACCTTGCAGGCGGCGGAGTTACGGGGAGCTCCCTTTTGTTGAGGGTGATGGAGGGGAGTGTGTCGCCAGCACAGGGGCGGGGACTCCTGAGCAGTCACCGAAACACAGGGTTGTACAAGAGGGACCTAGGCTGAGACCTTCTTGATAGAACCTGGGGTTCCAATCGACAAGCTGCTGAATATGAGCCAGCAGTGTGCCCAGGTGGCCAAGAAGGCCAAAGGCATCCTGGCTTGTATTAGAAACAGTGTGATCAGCAGGAGTTGGGAGGTGATTGTCCTCCTGTACTCAGCCCTGGTGAGGCCACAGCTTGAATATTGTGTCCAGTTCTGGGCACCTCAATACAAGAGAGATGTCCAGGTGCTGGAGTGAATGCAGGGGAGGGCGACAAAGCTGCTGAAGGGCCTGGAGAATAGGAGTGATTGAAGGAGCTGGGGCTGTTGAGTTTGAAGAAGAAGAGGCTGATGGGACACCTCATCACTCTCTACCACTGCCTGAAAGGACATTGTAGAGAAGTTGCTGCTGATCTCTTCTCACAGGTAATTGGCAATAGGACAAGAAGGAATGGCTTCAAACTGCAACAGGGTAGGATTAGACTGGACATTAAGAAAAAAATTTTCACAGAAAGAGTAGTCAGACATTGGAATAGGCTATCCAGGGAAGTGGGTGAATCACCATCCCTGGGTGAGTTTAAAGGTCGTTTAGATGTGGTGTTGGGGGAGATGTTTTAGGGGTGAGCTTTGCAGAGTAGGGTCAATGGTTGGACTCGATGATCTCAAGGGTCTTTTCCAACCTGTTTGATTCTATGATACTCTGTCAGCCGGCTTCACTCGCCCTCTGCTCTTGCCTGTAGCTTTGCTGTGTTATTGTCCTGGCTTTGGCTGTTGTTCCCAGCAATGGAAAAAAATGTTGCACTTCAAAAGCAGATGGGAATTCATTCCTGAAGGAAAAAATATGTCTCTTTAGGCTACCGCTATTGTTTTCCTTTAGCTTTGTTTTTTGCCTGTGAGTTATTTCTAGCAACTTTTAATTTAATTTTTTTTTTTTTCATCAGGGAGGAGGA
>NW_009719804.1:75812-80002 GCF_000703405.1 Apaloderma vittatum
TCTTCAGTGTCTTTAAAGCACATGCTTTCAGTATACCAGTGATCACAAATACAATGTTCAGAGTAAAAATTGCATTTGCAATGATGAGGAAGGAATTTAAAACTTTGGTTTATTTTTGCCTTTTGAAGTATTTTGATTTATGTAGTACCAATGCTCGTATCAGTTCAAAGTGGTACATTTTTCCTTTATAAGAAGGAAAAGAAAAAAAAAGTATTAAGCACTTTTTCCTGACCTATTTTTCTGATTTAAGCCTGATCTAGTCAAGAGGTGGCGTCCCTGGCGGCAGGGAGGCTGGATTAAAATGATCTCTAAGGTCCCTTCCAGCTTCTATGATTCTAGGAAACCGGTAGTACTAGCACTTGATCTTCTAAGTTATGATGTGTCACAGGGTACGCGGTTAGAAGTGAGCTTGCTGCTCTGAACTTGACTCACATCCTAAAGTATAAGACAAGGCGTAACAAATTAGACAAAGTCGCCAAGAAGTCATTGCGCTTCCTAGAGAATTAATTCCTGATCTTTGAGTCTTGTACTCCAACTTCAGGGCCAGATCCTCAACATATACAGTTTGCTGTAAATAGTGAATATGTCCTGGTGTATCAGCAAAAGATATGTCTGAAGTTTTGGGGGTTTGTTTTCCATGAGACCGCTGATTTGTCTCTGCTTGTTTCATAAATGAGGGGAAAAAATTAGGGGGAAAAAAGTAAATATTCTTAAATATCCATTGCTGTTTCTCATGCCCTTAAGATTAGTGTGTGTTTTACTGGCTTAAGTGCCTGTTACAATTAGTTTTAATAGTATACTTTTAATAGTTTACAATTTCTGACTATCAAACCTCAGTGCTCAATTCACCTTTCTCTACGTGTACATGCATTTTCCTCTTGGATGTACTGAGGCTTTTCAGTTGGTTTCCCAAGGGATAACCTCAGGCATCAGCTTGGCCAGGAGAGCTGCAGAGGGCTCCCTGCTTCTGCAGTCGCATTCCTTTTCCGTCCTTTGCAGAACCAGTCCTCCAAAAATAAGGGCACTACTTGGACAGTGAAATCCAAAATGGTTTTGATTCTGATCTTAATTGGCGGTAGGAATATGAAATTGTAGTACCTAAAGGCTAACTTGGATAGGATGTTTATACCAGATGAAACCGTTCAGAGGAACACCTTGTGCTGACCTACTTGTATTTCTGGTACTGTGCCAGTTCAGTTGCTGTCAAGGTGGAAGAAATGTTAGTGAGGAATAATAGAGCCCAGGTATAAAAGCTTTTCATCTACCTGAGTGTTGTTGCTGTGAATGACAAATGTGTATTTTGATGGCAACCCAAACTGTTTACACTTGACTGAACTGCAGAGATTGCAGAGTTGTGTGTGTCTGTGAATTAAAATATTTGAACGTGTATTGGTATCTTTGTGTACGTATGAAATGGGGTGTTTGCCTTCAGCAGTTGTCAGTGAAGCAGTTGTTTCTGCTGCGAAAATTTGGAACCCAATAATGAATAATAAGATAACATTTAATAAAATCAGTTAGTGTGCCATTAGACTATAAATATCCTGAGCAATAAATGTGCTGAATTTCAACCTTAAAACCTGTCACTGCATTGGTATAGAATGTGCCCCAACTATTCTGCTTTCATCTGCTTGCTCATGTAATTGAAATAATGCTTCATTTGTTTAAAGCAAATGTTGAGTTTATCTTGGGAGACATGTTCATTACTGATAAAGTACTTGGAGTGTGGTTTTTATTTGGATTTAAAAAATATTTTAATTGTGATATGCTTTAATACTTAGGTCCCTTAAAATGTGTATGAGCTGCAAGCTTATACACTTGTCAGCCCATTAAGTTATTTGAGTTAGAAAATGCACTCTGCCACATTCCTTTCAAAGAGGTTTTGATTATGTATGATTTTATTTTCCTAAGTGAGATATTTTGGGGGAAATAATAGTTGAAAAATCTCCTTTTGTTCCATTTTTTTTAAATTTTATTTTTATCCACAAACTTTAGCAATAACATTGTTGGTGTCGGAGGCTTTTTGGAGAGATGAAGCTGCTCAGCTGTGATTCTGAAACAGTCAGAGAAGTTGTTCATAGTTGAGCTGGACGTGGATGCTGGTATTTGCAGCCAAACCTACATTGTCTAACAGGGAAGTTTTCGTTCTTGCCATGTAACTTCTGTTTCTACAGCATGCCTGAACCCTGGCTGCTCGTGGAAGGAGAGCTGCAATGCCGTTGAAGAAGGCGCTTTAAGGGGAGCTATCTGCAGCTGGCTTTCTGGTTTGTGTTTGAATCCTAACAAAGATTTTGTGTTGGTGCAAAACCTTGGTCTTAGTATTCAAACCATTGCCTGGAGTAGAAGCTGTCAAGTAACGCTTCTTGGTGCTACTGAAAAGCTGCTGGGTGCTTGCATGCAGTACTGGAGCTTGGATTTCTGTGTATCAAAAAGTGGAAGTTGTTATTTCCAAGTTGCCTTTTATGGTTTCCCTTAAATACATATGGAAATACATAAAGCTTGAGATTGCCTTTGGCAAAAGGATTAAATGGTTATTGGCAGATGGAAGCAGCATAGTAATAGCTCTGCAGCAAATTATTAGTGATGTTAGAAGCCATTCCATGGACCGTTTGGCTTTTTAATTAAACTTTTTCAAACTATCACCTAGTTCTCAGCTTAAGCTTTTTGTTTCCTGCCTTTGAGTAACGAAAATGTCAAGCATAGTCGGGTAGAAAAAAAAACACCACCACCTTTCAGGTCTTAGTCTTCTGTAATTTGTCCATGGCACTTCGTGTATAGAAGTGAACTGTCAGATCTGGGTTGACCACTTGCAGTGGAAGAAAACCGAGCAAAAGCCAGGATGACTGCAGTTGCTAATTGGTCTTGACATCCCCATTGTCAGGGGAGAAGAATTCAGAGCGTTTTGCCCAGTTTAGAAGAGCTGCTGCTTTGCGTTTCGTTTGCTCAATGGTTTATGTTGTTATTTGGGGAGGTGGTCTGGGGTTTAGTTACTATTTCAGTGTCATCGGTGCCTTACTTAGATGGGCTTCGTGGTGGTTGATACTTGGTTTGCTAGGAAATCAGGTAAGTTTGTGATCAAACTGTGCTGTTATACTTAACGTTGCACAGTGAAGCACACCGTGGGAGGGAAAGAAGGGGAGAGCAGCAATCTGTCTTGTCTTGTACATTTGGGTCTTACTGTGCTTTCTGCTGGGATAAACCAACTTAAATCTTTTTCTGGAGCTGCTGCCAGCGAGCTTGCGTATGACGAGAAATCGATGAAGGTTGGAGGGTATAAAAAGTACCTGGCTCGTAGGCTCTAGGTATCTGCGACAGGATGTTTCCAGATATTTGTGATTCCTGTCCGAAAAGCTCTTTCAGCCCAATCTGTGTTGGGCAGCCCATTTCCCGTGCAAGGCAAGGTTTTTTGTTGTTCAGCCAAGAATGAAGGACTCAAGAGAAGCAGCCAAGAGGACCAAGTCCTTAGGGATTTTTCTGGGGGCAGGCACTGATAAGGGCTTGGGTGTTCAGCACCACCACAAGCAAGCTAAAGACAAAAAAACAACCCCAAACCTAAACACCACGTGCCGTTGGTGTTTCTGGTTACCTCTGCACATCGCAGTTGTGGCTTTGTACCTGGGGAGAGGTGTTTTGGGGAGTTCCATTTCTAGGGAGGGGGCACGGTGCAGCCTTAGGGACATGAGCTTATCTTGTCACCAGACATATTAGGGGTCTTGCCATTTCTCTGCTCATGTTTGTGTGTTACATAAACTGGAGGAAGAAGAAAATAGCCCTCCTTTGTTAGCGAAACAAAATTTGCAGGCAAGAAATATTTGGTAATTTAGTATAAACAAGAGAGAACAAAACTTTTCTTGATTTTGACTTTTCTAGCTTAAGGCCTGAGGACTTCCAAAGAAGAGTTGGCAGTCTCGCTTTAATGTTCAAGCACTAAGTGCTCATCATAATAAGACGTCAGTTCTTCTCAGAAGTGGAATATAGTTAAAATGTTAAAAGCTGAAAACTTACTCTTTATTCCCAACATTCCTTGTTAGTAAATTTGCAAAAGCTTTTGTGAATTTGGTTAAGTAAACTCTAGGAAGAAAAACCTGGGATGTTTGGGGAGCGTAAGAGTTTTTTATATGTATATATATTTTAATAAGTATTTGTACATATATATACATATTATATTATATATATATTTATATATATATATA